>NC_041224.1:2294454-2296827 GCF_002837175.3 Physeter macrocephalus
TATATATATATATATATGTATATATACTGTTATACAAAAACCTCAGGGTAACTGCAAACCAAAAATCCACAATAGATATACACACAAGAAAGAAAAAGGAACCCAAACAAAACACTAAAGATAGTCATCAAATCACAAAAGAAGAGAACAGAAGAGAAAAAAAGACCTACAAAAGCAAAACCAAAACAATTAACAAAGTGGCAATAAGAACAGACATATCAAATATTACCTTAAATGTAAATGGACTAAATGCTCCAACCAAAAGACAGAGTGGCTGAATGGATAAAAAAACGAGACCTGTATATATGCTGCCTACAAGAGACTCACATCAGATCTACTGCCACACAGAGACTGAAAGTGAGGGGATGGAAAATGCTATTCCATTCAAATTGAAATTTTTTAAAAACTCCAGAGTAGCAATACTTATATCTGAAAAAATATACTTTAAAATATGGCTGTTACAAGAGACAAAGAATGAGACTACATCATGATTAAGGACGCAATCCAAGAAATAAGATATATATATATAACAATTGTGTATAGATACATATATATGCACCCAACATAGGAGCACCTCAGTGTATAAGGCAACTATTAACAGAAATAAAAGGAGAAATCGACAGTAACACAATAATAGTAGGGGACTTTAAAACCTTACACCAAGGGACCGATCATTCAGACAGAAAATCAATAAACACAGACCATAAATAACACATTAGACCAGATGCACTTAATTGATAGAGAGCATTCCATCCCAAAGCAGCAAATTCACATTCATTTCAAGTGCACATGGAACATTCTCCAGGATAGATCACATGCTAGGCTGCAAAACCAGCCTTGGTAAATTTAAGAAAACTGAAATCATATTAAGCATCTTTTCCTACCAGAATGCCATGAGACTAGATATCAACCACAAGAAAAAAAAGTGCAAAAATCACAAACACGTGGAGGCTAAACCATGTGCTACTAATCAACAGATGGATAACTGAAGAAATCAAAGAGGAAATTAAAACATGCCTAGAGGAAATAAAAACAAAAAGATGATGATCCAAAACCCATGGGATGCAGCAAAAGAAGTTCTAAGAGGGAACTTTATAGCAATACAATCTTACTTCAGGAAATAAGAAAAATCTCAAATAAACAACCTAATCTTACACTTAAAGAAATTAGATAAAGAACAAACAAAAGCCAAAGTTAGTAGATGGCAAGATATCATAAAGATCAGAGTAGAAATAAATGAAATAGACACAAAAACAAAAAACAGAAAAGAGCAATGTAACTAAAACCTGGTTCTTTGGAAAGATAAACAAAACTGATAAACCCTTAGCCAGATTTGCCAAGGAAAAATTGGAGAGGAACCAAATCTATAAAATTTGAAATGAAAAAGAAGTTACAACCAACATCACAGAAATACAAAGGATCATAAGAGACTACAATGAAAAACTATACACCAATAAAATGGACAACCTAGAAGAAATAGACAAATTCTTAGACAGGTACAATATCACAAGACTGTACTAGGAAGAAATAGAAAATATGAACAGACCAATTTCCAGTAATGAAATTAATCAGTACTTTAAAAACTTCCAACAAACAAAAGCCCAGGACCAGATGGCTTCACAGGTGAATTCTAACAAACATTTAGAGACGAGCTCACACCCATCCTTCTCAAACACTTCCAAAATATTACAGAGGGAGAAACACTCCCAAATTCATTCTATGAAACCACCATCACCCTGATACCAAAACCAGAAAAAGATATCACAAAAAAAAGAAAATTAGAGACCAATATCACTGATGAACATAGATGCAAAAATCCTCAACAAAATATTAGCAAACAGAATCCAACAGCACATTAAAAGGATCATACACCATGATCAAGTGGGATGGATTAAAGACTTAAATATAAGACCAGACACTATAAAACTCTTAGAGGAAAACACAGGAAAAACACTCATTGACATAAAACACAGCAAGATGTTTTTTTGACCTACCTCCTAGAGGAAGGGAAATAAAAACAAAAATAAACAAATGGGACTTAATTAAACTTAAAAGCCACAAATTAATCAATGTGATACACCACGTTAACACATTAAGGAATAAAAAACATATGATCATCTCAATAGATGAAGAAAAAGCTTCTGACAAAATTCAACACCAATTTATGATAAAAACTCTCCAGGGGCTTCCCTGGTGGCGCAGTGGTTGCGCGTCTGCCTGCCAGTGCAGGGGAACCGGGTTCGCGCCCCGGTCTGGGAGGATCCCACATGCCGCGGAGCGGCTGGGCCCGTGAGCCATGGCCGCTGGGCCTGCGCGTCCGGAGCCTGTGCTCCGCAACGGGAGAGGCCGCAGCAGAGGGAGGCCCGCATACCA
>NC_041224.1:2298020-2334673 GCF_002837175.3 Physeter macrocephalus
GAGAAACACTCCCAAATTCATTCTATGAAACCACCATCACCCTGATACCAAAACCAGAAAAAGATATCACAAAAAAAAGAAAATTAGAGACCAATATCACTGATGAACATAGATGCAAAAATCCTCAACAAAATATTAGCAAACAGAATCCAACAGCACATTAAAAGGATCATACACCATGATCAAGTGGGATTTATCCCAGGATGCAAGGATTCTTCAATATACACAAATTAATCAATGTGATACACCACGTTAACACATTAAGGAATAAAAAACATATGATCATCTCAATAGATGAAGAAAAAGCTTCTGACAAAATTCAACACCAATTTATGATAAAAACTCTCCAGGGGCTTCCCTGGTGGCGCAGTGGTTGCGCGTCTGCCTGCCAGTGCAGGGGAACCGGGTTCGCGCCCCGGTCTGGGAGGATCCCACATGCCGCGGAGCGGCTGGGCCCGTGAGCCATGGCCGCTGGGCCTGCGCGTCCGGAGCCTGTGCTCCGCAACGGGAGAGGCCACGGCAGTGAGAGGCCCGCGTACCAAAGAAAAAAAAAAAAAAAAAAAAAACTCTCCAGAAACTGGGCATAGAGGGAACCTACCTCAACATAATAAAGGCCATATATGACAAACCCACAGCAAGCATCATACTCAATGGTGAAAAACTGAAAGCATTTCCACTAAGATGAGGAACAAGACAAGGATGTCTACGCTCGCCACTCTTATTCAACATAGTTTTGGAAGTCCCAGCTACAGCAATCAGAGAAGAAAAAGAAATAAAAGGAATACAAATTGGAAAAGAAGTAAAACTGTCACTATTTGCTGATGACGTGATACTATACATAGAAAACCTAAATAGACATTTCACCAAGGAAGACATACAGATGGCCAAGAGGCACATGAAAAGATGCTCAACATCACTAATTATTAGAGAAATGCAAATCACAACTACAATGAGGTATCACCTCACACCCATTAGAATGGCTATTATCAAAGAACCTAGAAACAATAAGTGCTGGAGAGGGTGTGGTGAAAAGGGAACCCTCCTGCACTGCTGGTGGGAATGTAAATTGATACAACCACTATGGAAAACAGTATGGACGTTCCTTAAAAAACTAAAAATAGAATTTGTTAAGGTTGAAGGATACAAAATTAATGCACAGAAATCTCTGGCATTCCTATATGCAAACAATGAAAAATCAGAAAGAGAAGTTAAGGAAACACTCCCATTTCCATTGCAACAAAAAGAATAAAATATCTAGGAATAAACTGACTAAGGAGGTGAAAGACTTGTACTCAGAAAACTATAAAACACTGATGAAAGCAGGAATAAAGAGATAGACATAGCGAATGGACTTGAGGACATGGGGTGGGAGGGCGAAGCTGGAGCGCAGTGAGAGTAGCATTGACATATATACACTACCGAATGTAGAATTGATGGCTGGTGGGAAGCAGCCGCATAGCACAGGGAGATCAGCTCGGTGCTTTCAGATAGAGAAATATACCACTTTCTTAGATTGGAAAAATCAATATTGTGAAAATGACTATACTACCCAAAGCAAACTACAGATTCAATACAATCCCTATCAAACTACCAATGGCATTCTTCACAGAATTAGAACAAATTTTACAATTTGTATGGAAACACAAAAGACCCCGAATAGCCAAAACAATCCTGAGAAAGAAAAATGGAGCTGGAGGAATCAGGCTCCCCAACTTCAAATCATACCACAAAGCTACAGTAATCAAGACAGTATGGTGCATTCGCTTTGTTGTGCAACAGAAACTAACACAGTATTGTGAAGTAATTATACTCCAATAAAGATCTATTTTAAAAAATTATCTATTTTATATACAGTAGTGTGTATATGTGAATCTGAATCTCCCAATTTCTGCCCCCCCCCTTATCCTCTGGTAACCATAAGTTTGTTTTC
Source organism: Physeter macrocephalus (assembly GCF_002837175.3). Taxonomy (NCBI): domain Eukaryota; kingdom Metazoa; phylum Chordata; class Mammalia; order Artiodactyla; family Physeteridae; genus Physeter; species Physeter macrocephalus. Next base: position 2,299,951 of record NC_041224.1, read on the forward strand.
TACAACTGTGACTCTCTTTCTGTTTCATAAATAAGTTCATTCGTACCCTTTTTTTTTTAGATTCCACATACAAGCAATATCATATGATATTTGTCTTAATATGTGTCTGACTTATTTCACTCAGTATGACAATCTCTAGGTCCATCCATGTTCATATAAAATTTGAAGACTAATTAATAGCATTAGCTACTATTATTATTTACCAGCAGTTTCTTTATAATTTTAGTAGCATTAGCTGCTATAATTCAGTGTGTTAGCTGAATTTATTGCTTACCACTCTAAGGAAGAATGTTACCTCTATGGAGTTTTCATACTGTCTCAGAGAATAAAGACAAAGTTGGGGTATTTGTTGAGATTTTTGAAGTCTGGTTTATGGTGCATCTTTCAATAAAGAGGCTTGGTTAGAGCACATTTGAACATCTGTTTCATGTTTAACAGTTTTAAAAATGAATTTATTGTTTTATATTTTACTAAATAGGACAAATCATCTAAAAGTACAAATACATTATGAAACAATATGATTATACTCATCCTTCTCGTATCTTTCTAGGCAATCCAAAATATTAGTTTGTTTTCATAATAGAACTGCTGGTTAGAGAAAAAAACAAGATGAGTACTTCACTTGCCTAAGTAAGAACCTAAATGTCCATCCATAAAAAGTGATGTATTTCATGTCTTCTGATGACTTACTTGGACTTAGTAATGCTCTGCTGGCTGATCACTATGAATGTCTATGCTACCTTCTTCCCACACTTCCATTCCCAGAAAGCTGAGGCCACCCGTACAATGCATTTTTCTTCAAAGCAAATAGATATAGGAAAGGGTTGATCTTCTCAAATATTTATTTTCCCCTGATGGTAAAATTTTTGTTTGAGACCCTTATTGAATCTCTCAGTTACTGGTGAAATTTGGAGAACATTTCAGGTCAATTAATGTCATACCATTTCTCAAGATCAACATGCCGTTCTATTTAAGAATGTCTTTTGGAAGCATCCAGGTGGCCACTTTCCTTTTTATGTTTTCAAATCTATAAGTATCAATTAATGATCTTTTGTGTGCCAAGGCTTATTAGGAGATTTGGAAGACACAAATGATATGGTCACTGCCTTTGGAAAATGTAGTCTCTGGCTATCTCCATGGCCTAACTTTGGTTAAAATAATGTAGAGACAGAGCAACATGGAACACAGGTCATCAGTAATAAATCAGAAAATAGATCACAAGGAAAATACCAAGTTAAATCAACAGAAAAGAATGTGGGGTGAAAAAAAAATCATGCATGTAGAAAGCTGATTGTTTCTTGAAATAGTGTTAACAAAGAACCTCAGATTATTGCTGTTTCAAATGCATTTTATTGACATCCTGAGTTTTGATTCATCACACTATCTTCCTGCCCTCATAGCAACTATCAGAGAAATTTTTTTTTTTAAATAGAGGAAAAACTAATGAAGAAAAATCATGTGGCAGAAAATCCCAGCTGACATCTGAATATATACCTATTATTAGACAATTCAAATAATAGAGTTAGGTAATTCAAAATAACCCTTGTTAATCACTTTTGTGTATCTTCCCAGAAGATAAATTCTGAGCATACAAAAATATACATGGAAATAATCCATTCTTTTTCTTTAAAAACATTATTATTTTTGAATAGGGGATATATTCACATGGTCAAAAGTTAAGATACAAACAAGTAGAGAATGAAAATTCCTCTCTCACCCTGTCCTCTAGCAACCCATATTCGTATCTTTGAGGCAATTGGTATACCAGTTATTGTGTACACTTTCACAAATATTTTAGGAATGTGCAAGGAAATATATATTTATTTCTGGTTTAACCTCATAAATAATTGAAGGTTACATTTTTCAATCTACTTCTGATAATAAGCAGGGTTTCTTTTAACTGCTCACCTGCTCTGGCCAAGATTTTAGGTGTTTGGCATTAAAGCTCTTAATTAGCACCATGTTCCTCCATATTCCTTTATACATCCGGGAGAGAAAGAAATGAGAAAAGAAAAAAAAAAAAAAAAAAAAAGCAAAAACCTTGCAAACATTTTTCTTGTAATATATTGGTGATTTTCATTTTTAAAAATCTGAACATTTTACTTGTCCCCAAATTTACCGAGTCTAAGATATATGCTAAAAAACCTAATGTATTCCTATTGACTTGATAATAGTATATATCTAGATAAAATTAGGTTAGAATTGGAATTTTATGTCTAGTTCTAGGCACCATCATTTAAGGAAATATTGGCCAAGTCATACAACCAGAAGAGGTTTATCTGAATAAGGATCTTCTGGGAAAATTGTCTTTATGAAGATTGCTTTATAGGACTGGAGGTTTTGGTTTTGGAGTAGATGAGCTGGGAGAAAACATGTAAATGAGTTCCAAAAATCGGAAGACTCTCATGCTGAAGAGTTACTGTTTGGAATCTGAGTTGCTTCAGAAGGGCTGGCTGACCGGGAGTAGTCTATCTCAGGAAGTGACTGTCCTCAGAAGCTGAAATTGCTAACCACAATTACAAACAAATTTCCCCCAGAAACAAACAAGAAATACCCAACTTTTCCTCGGACAGGGAAGAAGAGAGCAGAAAGAGAGGGGAGATTATAACAGCATGGGTCTTCAGAAAACTGTGCATTCAGGTAATGTGGATGGGAAAAATTCAAAAGAAGGCTGGGACCAGAGCTTGTCGACCTAATAGGTTACCCTATCCCTCCCCCGACACCACCACCACGTCCCTTTCTCAAGATCTGACTTAAGCTTTCATCTTTTTCCCTGCTGTGTTTGAGAACATGACCGACTTTCCATTGCCTATTGTTTTCCTAATTGTAAACACAATTATTAGTGAGAGTGCTGATGGGTGCTAATGTGAGGTTTGATTACCTAAATTCTCCACTACAATTTGCTTTTAGAAGGAATCCAGGTTGATATTTCATGGCATCTAGGCTTCCCAATGCTGCAAAATGATTTTGACTTCATTATGGCATAGCAATGGATTTATCTATCATACAAGCAAAAATAAAAGTGATAATAGTCTTTAATGTGCTAGGAAAATGTTTGTGGCACTTTGAAAATTGGAAAGGCTGCATTTAAAAGTATTCAAGCACGAGAGGAAATGAAGGCATGTGCTAGGATTATGTGAAGGCGGGTTTTATCTCAGAGGGAAAGCCTTTGTGAGAAAAGTCTGCTCACCACAGCTGGATCTGCTTGGAAAGCACGGAGAGATGGGAAGAGTGGAAAGTCAACAATCATACCATGAGGTTAGGGATCTCTAGGGTTGAATTAGGAGGTAAAACGGGAAGCGTTTATGTACAAAAGGAAGTTTTGTAAATGGTTTTGACATTGATCATGGGATTTCAATAAGTTCAATTTTATTGGATCATAAATTGTGCACAAGTAGAAAGAAATTCATAAACGAGGCAGCTCTGTGGTCCATGACTGTACTAATACCTTAAATATTAAACCTGTGAATTATGTTTTATAGGTAAAATCTTCAGCTTTACAAGATTGTTATTTTTGTTCCTTATAGGTTTCAACAATATACAGCTCCAAAGGTCAGAATATAGCTTTTTAAAAAGAGATTGCATATTCTTTTTCAAATTTCTGGAATAACTTCATTATTTAAGAGATCTTATTTTAAATTATTGGATAATATGTAACTAAGTCAATCTTGTTAGAAAATTACATTAAATCGAGTGCAAAGTGAAGGCACAGTATAACTTAAAATAAGAAAACAATATAAGACATTAGCATCTGCTTAGGGTTCTGCCACATGAGTCAGAACAGCATAGTTGAGTATATGCACCTCAGTGGTTTTTCAGCTAGTAAACCAGATTTTTGGCCTACATGACATCAAATATCCAATCTGTCTAAATACAATTATTTGCCTTACTAAAATGATTAAGTTCTTCAAGACAGCTGCACTCCGATCATTTAATTTTTGTGTCACTTACAACATCTACATAGATAAAAATACAACATCTATATAGATAAAAATAAGTTTTTCTGCATAGAAATTTATTGGGAGATTTTGAATTATTTGACTATTTTAGTGCATACGTGAACTCTGCATTTTACTTTATTCTGTCGATCTAATCTCTATTTCCTTCATTATATACAACAGAGAGGATGTTTACTAAGCACTAAAGAGATGTGGCATGCTAATTACCATAAAATGTACTTCTCACATGAAATATCAGGTAAAAAAGAACATCTCTAATTCTCTTTTCATCAGGTCATTTCCTCCGGCTTTGATGACTTCTATCAGACACTTAAGCAGTTTGTTTCACGTTCATCAACAGTTAGCCACTGTCTAAAATTCCTGACAAAAATGCATCAGTAGCCTTATTAAATAATTATTAATAAAATGTCAGTAGGCTTAATCTTCACTGAAACTGAGTTTTGCTCTTTGTCATCATTCCCAATCTAATTTGACTTTTGCTTTAATGAGTTCCCTTCCTCTCGGGCACAAACCAGCATTCATTTCCTTTCTGCAGGACTCTCTATCAATGTTACTCTTAGCTAAAATAGAACCAGTGCAGCCAGTTTGTACTTCATCAGTGAAAGAAGCTGTTTATTCATTTTATAAAAATGATTTATGGATGAGAACTTTAAGTACACAGAGAGCAAGGCAAAAATAAGAGAATAACGGTTCTGACCATGAATGCAGGTGCTGTTTAAAACTCCAGTGCTTTGTACATAAAGGAAACTTTTGCATGTTGTAAGAGATTTCACATGTTTTGCTAAGTGGGTTTAGATGATACCTTGAAGAATACTGTTCCTTGGGTCCAAATTCCTGATAAATATCTACACTCATTTGGAGGATAAAGAAAAAAAAGGAGGTTCTTCATTTTAAAAAGGAGGTTCTTCATTTTATAGCACAAACGGTGCTTAAAGCATCTGTAGTTGTCAGCTTGAAATTAAAACAAGAAATCCATTTGCATGTGACAAGCTTAAATCAACTCCAAATGATGTCCAAATTGGACAGAGTTCGGATTTTGTCACCATAGTCCCGACATTTCAGTTTAGATTAAGAACAGACTCATTTTCTACTGTGTCTCTGGAAAGGATAGCTCCTCCTCTCCCAGCTGCTCAGAAAGGAAGCCTCACTCACATTAATTACTGTCACACAATACTACAACACACAGCTACCTTAAGCACAGAAATATATTTTCCTAATTCTTAAAAAGATAAGTAATATGCATATTTGTTTTCTTAAATCCATATTAATATGTATAAATTAAACATAATATAATGTGTTAAACTTTTCACCTTTATCGTTTGTATTGTACTGAATAGGACTTAGAAAATAACTGGAAAACTTTTATTTAGATGCATGTTTTCTTTTATGTATAAAAATATTACTCCTATTACTTAATTACTATTATAGTTTGTCTTAAATTATCACAGTGTATCTGTCAACAAATTTTATTGTATATTAATACTGCTTTGGATTTTTAAAAAGAGAGAGAGAAAGAAAGTCAAGTCAATTTGATCACTGCCCAAGGATAAAAGTCTAGATTTAACATATTAAAATTTTTTTAATGTTTGTTTTATATTGGAGTAGAGTTGATTAACTACAAAATTATTGTAAAAGATGATCAATACCTGAAGGAAGAGAAAAACTCTTTTTATTAAAAGAGAAAGACATAAATGGTATAAACCTGAGGCAATAATCTGAAAATGGTTTCAAAGTCTTGGAACTCTTTGTTTAGGAATATTAGGACCACAAGACCTTCACCAACCCACCCATCCTTGAGTGGAGGCAGGTCCATTGTGACCTGACTGCCATGTGTTTCCTCTTCTACTTAATCATATTTGGAGAAGACAAGTAAGTTATCATTTGAGACACCCTGGAGTAGTGGAAAGTATAGATTTTATGTGTCCTTGTGTCAATTATTCACTTCAAGGAGCTAAAAGAATTTGAAATATCAAGTAAAATTCTAACAAATACTAAGGACTCAAAAAATGCTTACTTAACCTCCTGCAGATCACCCCCCCCACCCCTTTATTCATTCACTCACTCATTTCTTAATGATTAGATAACATGCAATTCAGAAGAACGACAATGTATTGGTGGATGTGATGCTGCAATAAAAAATAGACCCTAAAATTTCAGTCACTTAACAATACAGACTTGTACTTTTTGCTTAAGCTACAGTCCTGTTCATTCAGATAGGTGAGGCAACTCCTCTATGCCATCTTTCAGGACCCCTGACTGTCATCTTCAAATGTAGCTATGAAGATCACCTGGACAGCTGTCATCCCAGTCCACTGGGAAGGGAAAAGAGAACAGAGAAGCACATGGGAGATTTTGATAGGCCAGCTCTGGAATCCAGATTCCGTTCACTAGAACTCAGTCATATGGCCACAGCTGATGCAAGGGAAGCTAGGGAATACAGTCAGCTGTGTGTCCAAAGGAAGAGAAATCAAGTTTGGGTGTATAGTGGTCTCTGCTACATCAAGTTTAGAGGGAAAAATTTTAAAAAACAACTACATATCTGTTTGAACTTAAGTTCCAAACCTTGGGTTATTTCTTAATAAGAAGAAGACAAATTTTTGCTGCAATGATACTGATAATTATTATCAATAAGACTGGTAAACATAAATGCGCAGACTCTAAATGTGTGTGAGGCATGTGATCAAAAGACTGTAAGAGAGAGTGAAGACAACAGTTAGAAATGCAAACTCCATCAGACATCTGGATTCTGCAATTTCTCAGTCTGTGACCTTGAGTGAATTACCCAACCTCTCCTAGTCTGAGTTTTCTTCATGTTTAAGACAAGAATAATAATGTAACCTCCCCCATTAGGATGCGGCGTGGATTAAATGTCACACACAAAGCAATTAGAACATGTCTTAGTAACACAGTAAGTGTTCAACAAGCTCATGCTATTATAATAAATATGACAGTTTTGCTCATTGAGTCTCTATTTTAATTCCTTGCTAGAAGCATTTTCACTTCGTTTAAGCCCAGGGAATTGTAAATGAAATGTAAAGCGATTTCGATTCCAATTCCATTAGTCAGTGGGGTCAGCGATTTGTTCAAGTCCCTCTTCATTTATGAGGTGGATTGAGAACCCCTACGAGTGGAGACCCTTAGAAGCACAGCACATTCAACCCAGCCACTCGCATAACATGGTTCCTGCCTCTGCTCTGCCCCCATCCCCACCGGGAAGGAAATGTTAGACTGAAAGCAGAGCTGAAGAAGGAAACTGTATGGGTAAGAAGAGATTTTATGGCCGAATGGAAGTGGTCGGATGTGGTCATGGGATGAGGGAGCCAGGGATGGAAGTGTAAGAGTGACAAGCATGCTGATGATGGGTGAAAGTCTGTGGTCACTGACAGGGTGTAGAACAGGTCCAAGCACCGAAGCTCCTAAACACCAGGCTCAGGGATTGACGTTTCCCAGCACTACTGGAGCCACTTATATTAACAGCCAGTTACATCTGTTTCAATCACTGGTAATCATATAAACCCAGTCTGGACTCTCTACCCCTCTACCCCACTATATTTTTTGTTTTTTGTTTTTTGTTTTTTTTCTTTTTTAATTTGTCCATGCAGCATGGCTTGTGGGATCTTAGTTCCCTGACCAGGGATTAAACCCAGCCATTGGCAGTGTTGTTGTCCTCTTTAACAGCTCTATTGAGATATATTTCACTTACCATTAAATTCACCTTTTAATGCTTACAATTCAGGGTTTTAATATATTCACAGAATTGTGCAACCAAGATTCCAGAAAGGTTCATCACTCAAAAAGAAACCCCACACTTGTTAGCAGTTATTCCCCATTCTACCCTCCCCCTAGCCCCCAGCAACCTTTGATCTACTGTCTGTCTCTATGGATTTGCCTATTCTGGGCTTTCATATAAATGGAATCATATATGTGGGCTTTTGTGACTGGCTTCTTTTGCTTAGCATTATGTTTTCAAGGTTCATTTATGTTGTAGCATGTATAAGCAATTCATTCCTTTTTATGGCTGAATAATATTCTATTGAATGGATACATCACATTTTATTTATCTGATCATCAGTTGGTGGATATTTGGGTTGTTTCCCCTAACTGGCTATTATGAATAATCTTGCTATAAACATTCATGTACAAGTTTTTCTTTGGACATAAGTTTTTGTTTCTCGTGTACATACCTAGGATTGGGATTGCTTGGTCATATGATAACTTTATGATTAATTTTTGAGGCATTTCCAAACTGTCTTCCAAAGCATCATTTACACTCCCACCAGCAATGTATGAGAATTCCAATTTTTCCACAGCTTTGCCAACACTTGTTATTGTCCTATTTTGTTATAGCCATCCTAGTAGATGTGACATGGTCTCTTATTGTGGTTTTGATTTGCATTTCCCTAATGACAATGATTTTGAGTATCTCTTCATGTGCTAATTGGCCATTAGTATGTCTTCTTTTCAGAAGTGTCTATACAACTCCTTTACCCATTTTTCAATTTGGCTATTTTTCCTTTTACTGTTAAGCTGTAAGTTCTTTATATATAATCTAGATAACAATCCCTTACCAGATGTATGATTTGCAAATGTTTCCTCCTATTCTGTAGGTGGTCTTTTCACTTTCTTGTTGGTGTCTTTTTAAATATAACAGTGTTTAAATTTGATGATCTCCAGTTTATCAATTTTTTGTTTTATTGCTTATGCTTTTATTTCATATCTAAGAAATCATTGCTTAATCTTGGATCAAGAAGATTTTACTCCTATGTTTTCCTGTAAGAGTATTATAGTTTTAACACTTACATTTAGGTCTCTGATCCATTTTGAGTTAGTTTCTGTATATGGCGTGAGATAGGTATCCAACTATTCTTTTGCATGTGGATGTCCAGTTGTTCCTGCACCATTTGTTGAAAATAATGTTCTTTCCATATTGAATTGTCTTGGCACTCTTGTCAAAAATAAATTGACCAGAACTATAAAGGTTTCTTTCTGGACTCTACCCCTTGATCTTGCTTCAGTTGCAAGCCAGAAGATTGCAAATAGAGAAAATGAATCCAGACCATGGAAATTCTCCATGTGAGTAGCATAACTGATCAGTTTTGCCTTGGCTACCTCCCAGTCTCTGGAGAATTTGGTAGGTTTTCCATTGGCAGGCATCTACTAATGGAAATGAACACCTGAATGTCACCAATGGCCCCGAATAGGTCAAATTAAATTGTCGTGCTTTCAGGACAATTCCCTGACTTTTAACATTACTATCCACCTCTCCTTGAAACTTGGCTTCATTCTTCCCCTACCCATCTGGTTGTTTTTCAGTTTACTTCACAGACTTATTTTTTACTCTACTCATCTACCCATTAAAAATTGATATAGGGATCCATCTTCAGTCCTCCTTTTTAATTTAAAGGCTTCCAGTTGCCATTCAATATCCATTCATATCCTTTTTACTAATAACAGAACCTCAATTTTCGCTGGACACGTTGCTTCAAAGCTTAGTTACATTCCCTAACTTACCTTGCAGTTATATGACTAAATTCTGGACAGCAATATGTAAGCAAAAGTGTTTTGTGAGTCTGGGAAATTCCTTAAAAAGTTAGGGTGTGCATCCTTAATTTGCTCTTCCTTTTATTGGTAACCCTGAATGCTGTTGGGATGGCTGGAGCCCCAGCTGCCATCTTGAACTGTAAGGATAAAGGCCACACCTTACAAATGGCAGAGTAGAGAACATGAAGGAAATTGGATGTTGATGACATTATGGAACTGTCATAACAATTCTAGACATACCCCCAGGTAATCCATCTTAGTCCTTCCTCTGGACTTCTGTTTTGTAAGAGAAGCCATAAAAAGCTTTTAAAACTTTTAAAGTCACAATAATTTGGGGATTTTAAAAGTCTTTTAAAAACAACAACAACATGCTGTATATTACATCCCCAGAACTTATTTATCTTATAACTGCAAATTTGTACTTTTTGATCCTCTTCATCCATTTCACCCACCCCCCTACCCCCACCTTTGGCAACCACCAATCTGTTCTCCGTATCTATGAGTTTAATTTTCTATTTTTGTTTTGTTTTGTTTTTAGACTCCACGTATAAGAGATATTATACAGTATTTAACTTTCTCTAGCATATTTCACTTAACATAATGCCTTCAAGTTCCATCCATGCTATAATAAATGGCAGGATTTCCTTCTTTTTATGGCTGAATAATATTCCATTGTGTGTGTGTGTGTGTGTGTGTCTATATATACATATAGACACACACACAATACCACATCTTTTTTATCCAGTCATCTGCTGATGGACACTTAGGTTGTTTCCATGTCTTCACTACTGTAAATTATGCTGCAATGAACATGAGGATGCAGATATATTTTCAAGATAGTGATTTTGTTTCCTTCAGATAAATACCCGTAAGTGGAATTGCTGGATCATATGTAGTTCTCGGTTTTTGGGGGGTTTTATTGGAGTTTCATGACATTTATTACTTTTTCTTTCAGTTTTATTCAAATGTAATTGACATACAGCACTGTATAGGTTTAAGGTGTACAGCATAATGATTTGACTTACATACATCTTGAAATGATTATCACAATAAGTTTAGTGAACATCCATCATCTCATATAGATACAAAATTAATGAAATAGAAAAAAATTTTCCCTTGTGATGAGAACTCTTAGGATATACTCTTAACAACTTTCATATATAACCTACAGCAGTGGTAATTATTATTTTTTTATGAATTTATTGTTTATTTATTCACTTATTTATTTTTGGCTGCATTGGTTCTTCGTTGCTCTGCACAGGCTTTCTCTAGTTGCAGTGAGCAGGGGCTACTCTTTGTTGCGGTGCGTGGGCTTCTCATTGTGGTGGCTTCTCTTGTTGCAGAGCATAGGCTCTAGGCACGTGGGCTCCAGTAGTTGTGGCACACGGGCTCAGTAGTTGTGGCTCATGGACTCTAGAGCACAGGCTCAGTAGTTGTGGCACATGGGCTTAGTTGCTCTGCAGCATGTGGGATCTTCCTGGACCAGGGCTCGAACCCATGTCCCCTGCATTGGCAGGAGGATTCTTAACCACTGTGCCAACAGGGAAGTCCCCAGCAGTGGTAATTATATTTATTATGTTGTACATGACATCCCTAGTACTTATTTATCTTATAACCAGAAGCTTGTAACTTTTGACTGCCTGCATCCAATTCCCCCTCCCTCACCCCCACCTCGCCTCTGGTAACCAGAAATCTGATCTCTTTTTCTATGGGCATGTTTTGTTGTTTGTTTTTGAAGTATAATTGACCTATAGCACTATTTTAGTTCCTGTTATACAACATAGTGATTTGATATTTCTATACATTTCAAAGTGACCACCTTGATAAGTCTAGTTACAGTATGTTCCATATGAAGATATTACATAGTCATTGACTATATTCCCTACGTTGTACATTTCACATCCTGACTCATTTATTTTGCAACTGGAAGTTGCTACCTCTAAATCTCCCTCACCTCTTTCCTCCCCCTACCCCCCTTCCCTCTGGCAACCACCTGTTTCTTCTCTGTATCTATAACTCTGTTTTTGTTTTGTTATGTTTGTTCATTTGTTTTGTTTTTTGGATTCCACATATAAGTGAAACCATACACTATTTGTCTTTCTCTGTCTGACTTATTTCACTTACCATAATACCCTCTATCTATATCCATCCATGTTGTCACAAATGGCAAAATTTCATTCTTTGTTATGGCTGAGTAATAATCTATTGTGTGCATGTGTGTGTGCGTGTGTGTGTGTGTGTGTGTGTGTGTGTGTGTGAGAGAGAGAGAGAGAGAGGGCAAAGCCTGGGAATCAGAAAGGAGGATGATGTTGCAGGGAAATAGAAGTTTGGGGTCTTGTCAAACTGAGAATTTTTTTTGGTTTATGAATCAGAGATAGAAAACACGTTCCAATCTTTATGTCAACTTTAGTTCGGCTGCTTAAACTACCATGTTGAGAAGAATCCTGAATCTATACCTGAGATCATCAGGAAAAGTGACATGAAGTATTAGAAATATGCACATGAACTTGGGAGGTGTGATGATTAATTTTATGTGTCAACTTGGCTGGGCTGTGATGCCCAGATACATGATCAAACAATATTCTGCATATTTCTATGAGGTTGTTTGGGATGAGATTAACATTTGAAAGAAAACTTTTTAAAATTCCTCACAAGGTTAATACTCTCTCCTCCTGTATTAGTCAGGGTTCTCCAGAGAAACAGAATCAATAGGATGTGTATATATGGATTTATTTTACAGAGGCTGTGGAGGCTGGTTGTGAAGGCTGGCAAGTCCAAAATCTGCTGAGTGGACCAGTAGGCTGGAGACTCAGGGATGAGCCAAAGCTGCAGTTCAAGTCCAAAGACCATCAGCTGCAGAATTCCCTCTTGCTCAGGGGAGGTCAGTCTTTTATTCCATTCAGGCTTTTAACTGACTAGATGAGGCCCACCCACATTATGGAGGGCAATCTGCTTTACCCAAAGTCTACAGATTTAAAGTGTTGCATAAATAGCCACTGCCACAAGTCTTCTGGAAAAAGTAAGTTTGGGTGGGAAGAGAAATTCTAAAAAATCATGTTGGCTCTACCTTGGAAATATATGCAACTTCCAACCACTTCTCAGCCTTTCTGCAGGTAGACTCTGGGGTAGATCGTCATCCTCTCTCCTCTGGATACTGCAGTAGTCCCCTACTCATCCCTCTTCTTCTTGCCTTGCTCCTCTACTGACTATTCTCAAAACTGCAACAGGAAACACTTCAGAAACAAATAAGATCAATTTGCTATTCTGCTCAAAATCTTCAAAGGCTCCCAACCTGAGCAGAAGCCAACATCGTCACAGTGGTCTATAAGACTGTACAGGGTCTGCCCCTATCCCATTTACTCTCTGACTTTATGTACTTGCTCTAATCACACTGGCCTCTACCATTCTACAGGCCCACCTGGCACAAATTAGGACTTTTCACACTAATTTCAGGCAGAGGGAGGGCCACTCCCTCTGCCTGAAATGCTCTTCCCAGAGAGTCATAGGGCTCACTCCCTCAACCCTTGCAAGTCTTGAAGTAAATGCTACCTTCTCAATGAGGACTACCTTACCCACCCTATTGAAAATGGCACCCCTTCACTCCCCACTTACCTTTTTTTTTCTTTCTGTTTCAACAGCAGTTAAGAATGTTATAGGTGCTCATTTACTATTTTCTGAATGAATACACACTACACTTTAACTTGACCATTTTCCAAAGGCTTGAATCCACTGCCTGGTCAAGGACCCTTAAGGGGCCACAGTCTTACCACCAGCTAAGACTTCAGTTGTGTCACTACTGCTTAAGTTTGGACACAGGTGCAATCGACTTTTTCACCCCCGTAAGGGTGCAAATTATGGGATTCCCAGTCAAGACAATTTGGAGCCATAGGTAGGGAAGTTCTCCTTTAGCAAAGAAGAAAATCTTCTGCATGTCTATTTCTGCTTGATGAGTATCTAAGTTCAGTTTCAATGTCTCTCTCTATTTTAAGACTTCTCTGAAAGTATCATGTAGCCGACAACACTTTCTCACATTCTGAATTTGCTATACTTTTCCCCTTACGTCTGGCTTCAGTCCATAGGTGATATGCCTTCCAAGGGGATAGCCTGTCTATGTTTTACTATTACATTACAGTGGTCACTGTCTGTTTAGGCTACAGAATCTGCACCACCTATTACCCAACTGCCTCTGCTATGCCACTGCCACATTTTAGTTTTTATTATTGTAGCATTCCATTACCAGTACCAAATCCTATCACATAGTTCGGAATGTCTGGCTGCATATAAAAAAAAAAAAAACTGGCTTAAACAAATACAAGTTTATTCATCTCTCATGCAACAAAAGACATAAGAGATGGAGACATCTTTCAGCACTCAGCTCCAACAACTGAAAGTATCGACTTCATTCTTATGGTTCAAGTAATATGCTAAAGCTCCAACAATACCCTCCTGTTTCCAGGTAGTGGATAAAGGAAAGGGGCATGAAAAAAGCAATCCTATCTTTAGCAAAATTTCTAGGAATTCACAGGCAACACTTATGCTTACTTCTCATTGACTAAATAGGTCACCCGGCCATTCCCAGATTCAAGGAAAGCTGTGAGAAGGAGTCTTTTATCATGAAGGAAATAGGTTTCACTAAAAATCAGGATTCTCGCTTCTAACAAAGAAGGATAGAATGGATATTGGGACAACTAGCAAACTCTGACATGAAAATTAACCCACTAACCTTCCAAGATCGGAAGATAGTCTATATAAAGACATGAATCTCGAAGGCTCTCCAAGTATTACTGCATATCATCCTAAAACTTTGAGAATTATCTATCCTACAGTATACACTTAGCCTCAGAGCATGTGGCAAAAAGACCAAAATCCAAATGAGACCCGACATCCAGCCGGACCTACCTCTCCCATCCATCACAGAGCGTACTATTGTTCATGCCAAACAAAGTGTTCAGACAGATTAGCAAAGCTCTTGTTCACCTGAACTAAAATGTGAGGAATATGGCATATAGTGTTAAAACACCGCTCTTGACACAGTTCCCCACTTTCCATTCCAACTTAGGAAAAAATGCTAAGCATCATGTTCTTTGCCTTTGGTTAAATATCATACCCTCCTGAAATATTGAAAGGAATGAGTATAAACAAACGTTAAACCAAAAAAATTAAATTAAGATCTCTAAAGTGGTTACAGTTTCAAAATATGAACTAAACACATTATTTGAAAAACTATGCTGTGGAATTAAGGAGAATTGGCAGAAATGTTTTAATTAGCTCTTTTGTTATATTTCATGAAGCTGAACCCAACTTGTATTTAAGAATCAAAAGTAATTGCATGGAAAAAAAAAAAAAAAACCAAGAGAAAGAAAAGAAATTCCAAGAGTCAAATAATTTATTTACAGAGAATCCTATCAATCAGAACGGACCACCTTTCTGACAGCTGATAAATGCAAAGCTGTGATGCTGGGCCACAGTCTACGTGCCCTCAGTTGGCTTTCCTTAGGCTAAGCAGAGTGTTGCTTAAGGCTGAGTTTCCCTTGCCAGTCGTCATGTTCCAGCTGAATATTCATTACAGTTTAAGGGCAACCCACTTGGAGGAAATGAGATGGGCTCCACAAATGCAGGCAGGGCTTATAGGGATAAATGAATCCAAACTTTGTAGCTTTCACTTATTATTTCAACTCAAGAAGACAAACAAACCTACAGCTTTCTGCCCAGGAGCGTTTCTGAACTGCCAAGGAGAAAACTAGTACCATAAGCTCAGTGGAGAAGAAGCTGTAATACCCAATGAAATTTTTTAGAAAGAAGGAAAAAAAAATTCTAGGAACAGACTATCACCCCCTTTGAATCTTGACACTGGACAAAATCTGAAAATTGTGAGAGATTAATTTGGAGTAAAAATAATTCAACTCCCATTGTGACAAATTTCAATAATGAAAGGCAGAAACTTCCAATGTGTATACCATACTAGAGGAGGGCTAAATTTTTTTCATGGTCAAAAATACACTCTTGAGCACAGAGGATTTTTAGGGCAGTATTTGTGTTACCATGTTCCTTTTATGAAGAAAATGTTTTTAAAACGGAAAACCCAAACCTATAAAGGGGAAAACACTGACACACTTAATACATATTTATGTTATGGCAAATGTTTACAAATGACCGACTGGAAAAATACATGCCATATAACTGACAGACAGACCAAAGTTTAATACGTCTAATGTAATAAAAGATCCTAGAAATTATTAAGAAACAATAAGCCCAGGAATAAGCAGAAAATATGAACAAACCCATCAGAGAAGAGGAATTCAAATCATCTGTAAACATGAGTATGGACTTTGTCCTACTCTCCCTCCCACATAGGTCCAGCCCTTTGGAGAAAAGGTGACAGTCAACCGCAGCCTAGCCAGGAAAAATTATATATGGCATCAGGAGAGTTAGTTTCTGTCTTTTCCCAATCTATGGTTCCTTTGAGGTAGCAAAGTCTATAAAAAGTACGTGGATATCCTACGGTATTTATCATCTACACTGCCCAGACGAGAGTTACCAAGAAAAACAACAGACCAGTAGCTCTAAGAAATCTTCTCTCAAGAGTGCGGCCTAAATTTAATCCTTTAATATAGATTCAAATTCTATTTCCCCCACTTGTGTGAGGTAAAGTCCCACTAAATTTCTCCTGTGCTCTCACCCCAACCAAAGTAGAACTAGTAAACCACATATGACCCCACCTGCACTTTGGACCCAGTTCTCTGCAAAAATATATCTACTTCCAGACAACCAAGAGAATACCACATGTGATATCCCATAATACTGCCAAGTGTCAATTCCATCTTTTAAAATGATTATAGGTTTATTTCAATTTTCTATTTATTCTTGAGTCTATTTTGACACATTTTAGAAAATGATCTAAGTCTTCAAATTTTTTCTACATTAAAGTTTTTGTTGCATACTATGTAACATCTCCAGTATATTTAGTTATTTCCTATTTTTATTCCAAACATTTTTGTGTTTGCCCTGATCAACGTTGCCAGAGTTCTTTAACTGGTGTAATTAGTCTTTTCAATAAATTGATGTTTGCTTTGTTGATCTTTTTCAGTGCATATTTTCATCTACTTCATAAATGCCTGATTCTTACTATGTCCTTCTTTCTACTTTGTGTATTTTAAATATTTTTTACCTTTTCTGTATTTATGATGGGCTAGCCAATTCTTAAAGATAGCCAAGAACCCAAGAAGGAGAATGCCCTTGATATGCAGACTAACCAAGCCAGAGCCACGCCTCCTCCATCTGGCTCTTACACCCCAGAGGCAATATTCCTCTGCCTTTATCATCCAGGGCCAGAAACCACTCAACCAGGGACGGTTCCTAAAGCCCAAAGCCCTTCCAAAATTATTCAAATAGCTCATCCTTAACTGTTCACTCTGCCTTTTCCATGGAAACCCCAATAAAGCCAGAGGCCTAAATCTTCCCCTGGCTTTTGCCTCCTGATCATCTTGGTACCTTTCCCATGTGGTCCTGCATGTGCAGGACCTATTTCATTTATGCTTCTTTCTTTCTTTCTTTCTTTCTTCTTTTTTGCCTTCCTCTAAAGTTTCCTCTAATAAGTAGGAAAGATACACTCTATATTATTCTATTAAATATTCTATTTTTATTCCTTTGGTACTTAGTTTTAATATTTAAGATAAATTAAAACAAATTGTGATGTTTATCTATATATCTACCCTCTTCTTAATACATGAGCTTTAGAATGTTTAAATTTTGTTGTCACCCTCCCAATTTACGTTATCCCTGCCCAACATTTTAATTATATAATAACTATTTTATTACCCATATGAGACATTTTCATTGTTTTTATAGGTAAGTATAAGCATACATGTAAACATATACAATTATTAGTTTATTAATTTAGATTTACACATTTAATTAGATTTGCCCATTTGTCTATTATTTCTGCTTGAGTCTCATACCTTCCTTTTAGATAACTTTCTTCCCTCCTCTTGAGTTGTGGTTGAACCTGATATATAAATCAGATTTGACATTTATTTCCTCTCATCACTTTTACAATATTATTTTAATGTCTTCTATCTTTATTGGTGTTGTTGAGAAATTTGATATGACACTATCTTTCCTTTAAAATTAATTGATTTTTTTTTTCTTAGTGCTTTTAAGATCTTCTCTTTGCCTTTGTTGTTTGGCAGTTTCCTCAGATGATTTGTAATTTTGGATTATGAGTTCATGTTTAGCTGTGCTCTGTGGGAATCTTGCAAGACCTGGTTTCCAACAAGGGAAGATTTGTTTTTGCTTCTGTCAAGATATTCAGGACACTAGAAACCCAGAGGATAGTTTTAGGTTAGTTTCTTAGACTGAGTTTCCTAAACCATGAAGGAAATATAAATTCAATCACTGAAACTGTATCAGGGTAGACCACTGGTTACTATTTCTAAAGGGAGACATTTTTTCACCAGTGCTCAGGCTTAGATTATTAAATTCCTTTGTCATCTCTCTTTTTTAATAAGCATTTTTTTTCTGCTCCTCTAACCTCTCACTGAGTATGTGTCTCATTTCCATTGCCCACCTTTCCCACAGGACTAACTCCTTGTTGGCTACCCTAATGTGGCTAATAAAACACAAGCTGCTAAAAGGCAAGTGCCCTAAGATCAGTTGCAGATTCAGCATCAGCTACCACCTTCATAAAAGATCCCGTAGAGAGAGAGAGGGTACATAATCCACACTTGGCAATTGAGAGTTCTTGTATAGGTTTTTTTTTTTAACTTAGAACTGAGGAAGTTCCTGCACTAGTGGTAGGAACAGTAAACCAGGAAGCTTTGAAGCAATTGACATCCATGTTCTGCTTCATGTAGATTAGGCTGGTCTTTCTGTTTCACGTAGAGTAGCATGGTATTTCTGCTTCATGTAGATGAGGCTGGTCTTTCAAAGGAGAGAACAAGACTAAGGTGCAGAGTGATGCAGAGAAAAGAAGTTGTAACAGATATCCTGAGAAGTGAAGTTCCTGCTCCTACTTGCTCTTGACTCTCAGATGATCCAGTTGTGTCTCTACCTGTCTCACAATTCATTAATTCTCTTCCTTTAATTGTTTCTTTCAATTGCTAAAGAACCAAGTACCATTCTAATAAACTTTTCTTTGGTGTAAACTAGTTCAGGTTATGTTTCTGACGTTCACAATCAAAGGAGTCATGACTAATCCACAATTATTTTGTTTTACATATCTTATCTTTTTCGTATCCCACAAAGCCGACCTACTGCATGACAACAATGAATTAAAATGACTTGAATAAGATGGGCACATTAGCTTCACCCAGACCTGAAAATTTAACTCTTGGTTTGGTACCATACTACTTTCAGTTGATGCTGCTAATATGTTCCAACTATCAGGATCAAAAGGAACAAAGCAACTCAAGAACTGATTCCGAATAGTCTCAACCCCTCAGTGGACCAAAAATTATGCTCCCTTCCACCACAAAATTCACTCGCTTCCTTAAGAGCCCTGAGAATCAACCTGGATATGATACAGATGTTCAAGTACTAATCTGAACGGTCTGAATATCCAAAATTTTTCCTGAAGTCTCTGGAGAGGAAAGGTCTCATAGTTACAGGAAGAAAAGAGAACACATAGTTAAATCGATGACTAAGTGCACACAAACAAAGAAGAGTGAAAGTCTGAGGCAATTGATCAGGTAATTTATGCTCAAATTTGATATTGTATAAAAATACCTTTGGGCCCCAAATTAGCCATGTTGCCTGTCATTAATGATCAAATCTGTGGCATTCCTTTTCCCCTCTTGGATGCGCAGAATCAATGCACTGGGCCACTGGTTAGAATGGAGCTAGGGGTATAAAAATTAAATCTTCATGCTGTCTTGGAAGTTGGCTCTCACATAGTGAACATACAGTAATGAAGGCCTTATTCTCATCACTTCTTTCCATGCTTAAACTCTAATTTATACAAATGCATCCTTGTCTAGTGTCCTCTGTGGACTTATTCTCACTCTAAATATTAAGAGCAAGGTTTGTGTCCTATATAAGAAAATCAAAGAAGCAATCAATATGAAAGTCAAAATGCATCATTTAAAAAAATTGTTTTAAGCTTTCATATGCTAACATTTTAATTTAAATCCCAGATTATGTATTTCAAGATAAAGTGTACCCATTCTCAACCCATTATCCTATCACCTCCTTTCTTAAACTTCAGAATTTATCTATTTGTTCTTTTGGAAAACACAAATCTTCCAGGAGATCCACTCACTGGCTATTTTTGTCCTTTGTCTTTGAGAAATGGGCTCCTTCCCAGTGGAAGCTTCTAAAGGGATTTTTCTGAAGGAACCACGCCACAATGGAGTGACTGTCCAGGCAATTATTCTAGGAAAACTATCCCGGCAAGTTGGCCAGACAAGATGAAATTGGATAATTTTCTTTAAACCCTAAAGAGAAGAATAAGGCACTTGGGAATAAAAAGGGATGAGATGCCAAAAAGAAAATCCCACCACAGAGGAAAGAGTGTTTGCGGACCAAAGCAGAAGACAAAGAACGATGCCTCCACTGGACCAGGAGCTTTGTTCTGTTTTCTCTGTGGTCCTCCTTGCAGTTGCAACCTTGTTTTTCAGTGTAAATTAAAAATAACCCAAATGAATAAATAAATAAATGCCCTTCATAGATGATGCTGTGCCCATTAGTCAAACATTAAAAGTCCACTTTTAAGGTGATATATTTGACCCACTGAAAATAATACACCAGTGGAACTAGTGAAGTCTACTTTTGTAATCAGCAAAACTTCTTGGCTTAGTCCTTCAATATTTTATCAGCATGCTCAGAAATATTTCCTTTAACTGGAATCCTTGCCATGATGGGTTTTTTTAATTTGGAAAATAATTTTAATGCCCATGAGGAATTATCATTGAGAATTATAACTGTTATTAGCACTGAGAGAGGCTGCAAAACCCCTTCTCATTTTGCAAGTAAGAAAACTAAGATCTAGAAAGGTGTTCAGATTCACTCAGCTGGTTAGTGGCAGGGTCACAGCCAGACATAAGTGTTCATGATTCATAGCCCACTGTTCTAACCAACCGATCACTAACCAGTATTCTGTTAATACTGTTAATTCTGTTAATATATCCTAGTAATAGGATAGAAATATAATAATGATGCATGCAGATACAAATGTAAGTTATTTCTGTAAGGAAAACAGAGTTAAATTCATGAATTGCAAATTTTGTCATCCTTTCTCCATGGAAAGTGTTGATAAATTTGGCTTACCTTAAATTTTACCAATTCAGTGCTTTCACTATATTTTATTTTTTCTATTCAAACATTACAGTCAAAATATCTGATCATAATAAATAAAGAAATTAATTCCACTTTTACATTGTCCACAGGCGTACTACAGTCATTCTAACAGCTATGAAGAGTAGATAGTAAACTAATTCCCAAAGTTAATCTTAATAAATTCAGGTTGACAATGAAACAGATCACAGAGCATAATATTATGCACTGCAACTCTACAATATATATTTCTAACTCACCCCTCAACTTGTGAAGTAGGTTTTTATTGCTACTGTTTTTCCTAAATTAATATCACTTCTAAGAAGATCTAAATGGGAAGAAATTTCAGGTTAGCCTCCATATAAAATATGTGTCTGAATTCTGTGGTTGAACAAGGAGAAATAATACTGATGTTAATCTAAGTGACATAAAATAACAAGAAAATCAGAGTTGATTGAAATGGCATATTTGGGTGTTTTTCATAGTTACTAATGAAAAACATACTGTATTTGTGTAAACAATATACTCAAAAAGGTGGCCTTAAACTTTAGACATGTAGCAAATGAGAAATTTCCCTGGAAATGGTAAACATTTGACTAACAGCTCAAAAGCTGCTGAGTGTAAAACGTGAAACTGAAAATAAAGCAGGCAATGAGGAATTCTGAGTGTGAGGCACGAGGGACAGCAACATTGAAACCACAGCCTTTGCACTCAGGTTGCCTCACGTCTAGTCAGCAGGCACAAATGTAAACGTAACCCACATGTTGGCTGGGGTTATTCCATCCTTTGAGAGTTCCTATAAAATGGGACTAATTCCCTGGGGTTTGTATTCTGAGGCTAATTTCTGATTCTGGTACTTTCTTGCAGAACTTTCTATCTCACCACCATTCTTCTGCCCTGCACCACCTAGATGGTCAGTAGAGTCCCCTGTGCTTGATTTCACCTGAAACATCACCCACACCAAGGCATTTCGAAGCTGGCAGACTTCACTGAAGGTTTGTGGCAATGAGTGTTAGACCACAAAATCCAACAGCAAAGAACGTGATTGTGGAATTGAAGTGATTCCTGTGCTCAGAAGTCCTTCGGCCACTTTTCTCTGTTCACTGTTCTCCATTTCCCCACTTGCCCATATTCTCTGTCTTCCCTTCCCTCTCTTCTCTCTTCTGCTTGCTCTTTAGGCCCTAATTCTCCTTAACCCCTTTAAGTTGTTTTTCTTTATTTCACTGGCTTCTAGAATATGCTTTCATATCTTCCCCTAAAGCAATGTTAGTATCATGTTTGCCTAAATAGAGACAGCTGCCTCTCTAAGAGGAACTCTAGAATCGAGTGTGAAAATAGGGAAGTTCTCTGTAGCAATACACATGATACGGTACAATAATTCCTATAAAACTCAGGCAGTACAAGCATCAGCAGATACAGAGTAAGAAAGCAGTGGGGACCCTGGTTTTCTTAAGTGTATTAGTAAAAGTTATCAGTTAGTTCTTTTCTCATGCAGTTACTGTGAGGATCAATCAGTTGTAAGTGTGCACTCTGAGTTATATTCCGATGACACATATATTATTCAATACCTATAGCCATGTCTGGTCCACAACGCGCCTCCAACTAACTTGGCAGGCACCCTTCTAGACATCCCGCAGAGCAGGGGATGACTGAGAATGTTTCAGGAACACCACCAACAAGAAAAGCACCAATGATGACCCTTTTAAAACATTTGGCTTTGAAACAGACCACCATGGGGGTATTCTAGGAAGAGGAACAAACTGGCAAAGATAGAGAGGAAAGAAAACACACCACAAGTTCGTACTGGGGAGTAGTGGTGGATAAAATAATACAGCTAGGTAGGGCAGGGCCTTGAAGTGAGGATGATGATTTGGGGTTTAATTCAATAAATCGAAAAGAAAAATCATTGCTGTCATGTGTGATGTGATTGACAAATGCCTTTGATTGCATAATCTCATCAGAGCTCCGAGAGGGAGAGATGTCAGGGTCTGTGTCCTCTGCTCTGGTCAAGCAAATCCTATAGAGTTGAGGGGCCCGCCCTTTGAAGAACTTTGATAAACTCCAGCTCATTCAAAAGCGAGGAATATCAAGGAAGCCTAGCATGGGGACACATGAGGAATGATCAAAGGAACAAGAGGTGATACCCTATAGAGTAGAAACTCCAAAAGGCTGTAACAGATGTCAAAGACTGGGGCATTCTTGGAAACATGGTTTGGTATTTTTGACCTTTGCGTCCTCAGTGCCTGCATATGGCTGCAACTCAATAAAGGTCTGTTGAATGAGTGAATGAATAATTGAATGGCCGGCTGTCATAGAGAACAGGCATTGAATTTGTTCTTTGTCTCCCCAAAGGGCAGAGGGTGAGGGAAGTTGCAGAGATAGAGACAGAGATGGCGCTTGACATAAAGAAGACTTTTAACATATAAATCCTCAACAGTGAAAGGAGCTGTGGCCGCAGCTGGTACGGTTTCCACTCCCAGGCTGGGGTGAGCAAGCTCATGTTTGCAAGCGGATGACTTAAGCACCCCTGGCACTCTGTGACTCTTCAGTTCAATTGGAAATTATTTGCATGATACAGACCTCTTATAATGACTGGTTAGCATTTTGTTAATGTCACCTGTGTACGCAGAGGCAAACTGCCCTGCCAAATACACTTCTTAGACTTAGTTTTTGAATTGTATTTTGCTATGTTTCACGGGTCACAAATTGGTGCAAAGAGACCATACACATGTACACACACAGACAACCCCCGCTGCTGCCACGGACACACATTAGGTGAAGTTTCCAATGCATTCAGCTGAAGATGTCAAGTCTTATCAGAAGTCGGCTGGTCTCATCACCAAGGCACATGTAGTGTATCTGAACACACTTTCTTTTGCCCCTATTGCTCCTGAAGAGGGCGTGTAATCATGTTATGGTTACTTAGATTTTCAAGCGAGGAAGTGCCATGCCTGGCCTTTTTCTATTTGTATTTACACCTTCATCTTGGAAGAACTTCTGCATTCACAGTTACATTATTTTGGGTACTGCAACCAGTCGCCCTGCCTCATTCTTGAACTAAGTTCAATACCAAAAAAGAAAAACTTCATCGTGGGGAGAAAACAAAGTCACTACTCAGGTGTGGCTGAATAATACCTCAGCCCAGGCTGACCACAATCCCCCCAAACCCAGTACTGTGCTTGTTATAAAAGTAACTTAATTCATATGGTTTTTTTTCCCTAAGGAATTAAATGATCTTCATTGAACACATTGTCCAGTAATTTCTTACTTCAGCCATTCTCTCTAATAGTTCCTGGGAAGTACAGACAAAAGAAAGCTTAGCACTTACATAATTATGAGAGGAGATAAAGAAACCCTAAGAAGGTAAGAACAAGGTAAAGAATCCTAAGAAAACATGAAGAAATGTGAGAGAGTTTTGTCTTTGATAACAAAACCAAGCATCTTGCTATGGACTGAAGGTTTATATACCCCCCAAATTCATATATTGAATCCTAACCCCAAATGAGATGGTATTAGGAGGTGGGGCTTTGGGGTGATGAGATCAGGAGGGTGGAGTCTTGTGGGATTAGTGGGTTTATTTCTCTTTCCACCATGTGAAGTTACAATGAGAAGACAGTGGTCTATGATGCAGGAAGCTGACCCTCACACAACACCAAATCTGCTGGAGCCTCGATCTTCGACTTCCCAGCCTCCAGAACTGTGAGAAATCAATCTTTGTTGTTTAAGAGATCTAGTCTATGGTATTTTTTTTTTATAGCAGCCTGAATGGACTAAGACTATACCTTGACATCTGTGCAAATGTAATAGTAATTTATATCTTCTTAATGACAACCATCCTTCCAAAAATTGTCAGAACAAAATTCTGACTCTTTTTTAAAACGATAAAAAGCATAATAATTTAAATTATTTGGACACTTATAATTTAAATTATTGGGACACATAATAATTTAAATTATTTGGACATTTAGAGTGTCCAAAGGACACTACCTTTGGACACTTTTTTTTTTTAATTAATTAATTAATTAATTAATTTTGGGCTGTGTTGGATCTTCGTTTCTGTGCGAGGGCTTTCTCTAGTTGTGGCGAGCAGGGGCCACTCTTCATCGCGGTGCGCGGGCCTCTCACTATCGCGGCCTCTCTTGGTGCGGAGCACAAGCTCCAGAAGCGCAGGCTCAGTAGTTGTGGCTCACGGGCCTAGTTGCTCCGCGGCATGTGGGATCTTCCCAGACCAGGGCTTGAACCTGTGTCCCCTGCATTGGCAGGCAGATTCTCAAACACTGTGCCACCAGGGAAGCCCTGGACACTCTTAATAGTAACAATTGAATGTAAAAGAACCCAAGCTCAGTTCTAAAATAGATGAAAAACTGGGGTATTAGAGAACATATTAAGCATATTTATGTCAGTTGTGGTTTTAGGACATATGACCCTACCCTTATGGCACAGAAGTTCATTTATTTATTGAATATGTATTGAATACCTACTCTGCGCCAGATAGTGTCATGATTTTGCTGTATTCAAATAAAAATAGGATAAGATCCTTGTCCTAAAGAGTTCCTTAAAAATTATACTATTTCATTGCTCCCTTTCATTATATTTTAACCCTAGCAATTCCTGCCTTGAGACATGATTATATCCTACATAAAAATGAACAAATTTTGAAAAAGTTTTTAAATAGTATCATAAGGAAAAATAAGTTTTGAAGAAAATATTACTACTCTATAAATCATTGTTGTTTTCACACTTGGTGCTTAACATTCTAACAAAAATAAACCTATTTAACATACTTTAGACTAAAAGTCATCGTCTCCCCAAGTGTTCCCCCCAAATTCTATACAGATTATTCCCTCCCTCCCTCTCTCTCTTTTTTCTCCCCTTTTCTCCCGCTTTCTTTCTCCCTCTCTCTCTTTTTCCCTTTCTCTCTCTTTTTTCTCCAGCTTTCTCCCTCCCTTCCTCCCCCCTTCCCTCTCTCTTTATCAGATTTTCTTTTCTTCCCACACTCGGTAGAAATGCTGACTTTTATAATGAACAGCAGACTGATCTCTGATGAGAGAAGGAGGAAATAGATTTCATAGCAGAGGAAAACCAACCCGTCACAGTTGTAAATGAATAGAGAAGATAACAATGAATAACACCCAACGGTGAAAGCAGAAAAGAAGAGAATGTTGTCTGGAAAGCAAAATTTTACCAAACTTACATTTTATCTTAAGCAGCATGAGCAGAACTCTAGTACACAGAGTCAAAGTATGTGTCCCAAAGAACATTAGGGCTGCAGAATGTAAGCAGTTGCTAAGCACAAACATCAAACAAACAAACACAAATGCTAGTCACGGATGGATGATTTCCACCATGATATGTAAGTTAATGAAACACTGTTTATACAAGACTGCTCAAGATCTTTAATTTTCTAGTTAAAGTTACATATTATAACTTTCCACGAGGAATATGTAATTTCTACATTTATGAAATGTGCTTGACTATGGAAAATTTTCTTGAAGAAACACCTTCCCAAAGTTTCCAGGAAACCCAGATTCAGGTATTGGGAGGCTACAGGAAACGACGTATGTAAAGCACCCATTGCAGCACCTGGCACAGAGCTGGTGCTCACTGAAAGGGGCTGGTGATGGTGGCTGTAATGGAGGTACTGTCTCTTCTATCACTGGGCAAGGAGAGTCACAGATTTCATATGAAACACATATAAAGTGTTTTTGAAAACAGGAGGAGTCAGGGAGAGGGGGAAACTAGCAGCTTTTTCATACCATGGCATCCTAAGTAACCATGCCAACACATTATCCTTTAATCATTACACCCATGCTATGAAGTCCATTATCTATTATGTCCATTTTATAGATGAAGAAACTGAGGTTCATAAGTATGCTAACAATTCCACAGTGAGTAACTGATAGGCCTCTCTGAACTCAGAACTATTTTTCCTTTGTCAAATCCCATGAATTCCTTAAATACACTTCTTTTTTTACAACTTTATTAGATTATAATTGTTTACAGTGTTGTGTTAGTTTTTGCTGTACAACAAAGTGAATCAGCTATACGTATTCTTATATCCCCATATCTCCTCCCTCTTGAGACTCCCTTCCACCCTCCCCATCCCACCCCTCTAGGTGGTCACAAAGCACCGAGCTGATCTGCCTGTGCTATGCAGTAGCTTCCCACTAGCTATCTATTTTACACATGGTAGTGTATATACGTCAATGCTGCTCTCTCAATTTGTCCCACCCTCCCCTTCTACCCCTGTGTCCACAAGTCTGTTCTTCACATCTGCATCTCTATTCCTGCCCTGCCACTAGGTTCATCAATACCATTTTTCTATATTCCGTATATATGCATTAATATATGATATTTGTTTTTCTCTTTCTGACTTACTTCACTCTGTATGACAGACTCTAGGTCCATCCACCTCACTACAAATAACTCAATTTCATTTCTTTTTATGGCCGAGTAATATTCCATTGTATATATGTGCCATTTCTTTATCCATTCATCTGTCATTGGACACTCAGGTTGCTTCCATGACCTGGCTATTGTAAATAGTGCTGCAATGAACATTGCGGTCCGTGTCTCTTTCTGAATTATGGTTTTCTCAGGGTATATGCCCAGTAGTGGGATTGCTGGGTCGTATGGTAGTTCTATTTGTAGTTTTTTAAGGAACCTCCATAGTGTTCTCCATAGCGGCTGTATCCATTTACATTCCCACCAACAGTGCAGGAGGGTTCCCTTTTCTCTAAATACACTCTTGATTTTATAAAGGACAGAGGTTCTTTGGGTATTTGCCTTGTATTACACCAAATGGAGTAGTGCAAAGAGGAGAGCTCTAGGGAGTAAAGCAGAGCTGAGGGCGAATCTCATTTCTGCTATTTACTTAGTGTTACATTGGGCCTCAATTCTTTATTATAAAATAGAAATCTTCCCTTTCTCCCTCCCTCCCTCTTTCCCTCCCTTCCACATAATACCAGTGATATTTGAACAAGTGAAGGGAAGAGTGGGAAGAAGTAAGGCTGAGGGGCTAAGCAAGGTGAGGCAAGATAGTCTAGGTCATGGGAGGAAGGCTGAATTTTACGTTAAATATAAGGAGAGCCATTGCAGGATTTTAAAAGCAAGGGAAGGGCATTATCAGATTGTCATTGAGAATTTTCCCTTTGCTGCTGCCTGAGGAGTGGTGGGGGCAG
Source organism: Physeter macrocephalus (assembly GCF_002837175.3). NCBI lineage: Eukaryota > Metazoa > Chordata > Mammalia > Artiodactyla > Physeteridae > Physeter > Physeter macrocephalus. The sequence continues at coordinate 2,327,900 of NC_041224.1, forward strand.
CCATGGGGGGAGAGGGTGAGGCACAAGAGTGAAAGTGGAGAAACCAGTTAGAGGCTGATGTGTTCACGGAGGTGAGAGACACTGGGGGCCTGGACTAAGAGGGTGGCCGTGGACATGAAGTAAAGAAGAGAGTTTCAGATATATTTTCAAAGTAGCATCCATAAGGGTTACTAATATATGTGATCTCTAGTTTATCAGAAAGGAAGGACTCCTAGATTTTGGCTTGACTAACTTGCTAAAGTGCAGTGCTTTTTACATGAAAGGAGAAGAACAGGGGGTTGAGAAGGTAGACATGGAAGGGGGAAAATCCAGAATTCCATTTGGGATCTGTTAAGTTGCTGAATCAAAGACACATCACAGGGAGATGTCAGAAGACATGGAAACATGAAAGTAAGGCACTCAAGGGAGAGATGTGGACTCCAGTGGAAATGTGGGAGTCATCAGCACAGGAGAGCTCACATCCCTGGGAACCGATGAGATCACTCGGGGACAAAGGTTAGAGATGGAAAAAATGAGCCTGAGACAAATCTTGAGTTCCTCCAAATGAGGCAGATGGAGAAGGAGCCAGCCAAGATACCAAAACAAGAATGGACTGAGGCAAGAAGGAAAGCAGGAGAGCGAGTGTTTCAAAACCAAGAGCGTGAAGTCCTGGTAAGTGACAGGCACGGGGGATAAAAAGTGGTGAATCACTGAAGGTGTTAAATGGAGGATATTTTGAAGTAGTATCTCCTTCTTCCCCTAGGGTGGGATGGAGAGTCCAGGTGATGCTGTGACCCATGGGAGGAAGGGACACTTCCTCAATGATAGATGGATGCAAGTATGGCTTGGTTTAGACATGAGAAATTTTATTTCTGATGGTGACAATTTTCCCAGTGAAGTATGAAGCTTTTAAATCAGATCAAATCTCAGATACATGGAAACAAGGGCCAACTTTCAATATGCACAAGTCCCTGTAACAAGGTACCCTGCAAAGTAAGGACTGTCTATATCAACATATAAATGAGTACGGAGCCAACAGAGATTGTAAAATTTCAAAATATACTATAGTATGAGGACAAATGAGCTTCCTGTCAAAGCTGAGCCTGTTCAGTACTTGACTGGACAAAAGAATGGACTGTTAGCTGCTTGGAGGGTAGCCTTTCTGCAAGGGGCCAATGGCCCAGAGGAAAGAAGGAGTGTTGACAGGGACTAAATGAGAGCTTTGCTTCCTCATTCCTCTTTCTTTCCACTGTTAACACTTACTTTGCTCAAGGCCATTATCACACTCACAGTGAAAGGACAGCCTAGGGATTTTGCACCTCAGGATAATTAGCAGAGACAGAGAGGGGCACATTGTTTGATTTTACAGACTGACCCTGACCTTAGTTTCTTAATCTGATTACACCTGGTGACTGGAATGGTATAGCAAGAGTTCAGCTGAGATGCCTATTGATAAAATCGACCTCCAAGGTGAGGGAAGACATAGTTGGAGATCCTGGTGAGCAAAGGACCACTGGTGATGCAACTATAAAACTGTGGCGAGCTGATGCATGCTTTGCAAATACCAATTCTAAAGTAATATGCACATCAGGTTTCACAGACTCAGTAAAGTCACACATTGCTTTACTAAGCTGAGGGAACGAGTGTATTTATAAAGTATCCACAGTTACTTCCAGTTTTCCCATCACTTGGAATTGACCTTCCCTTTAGTTCCCTGGGCTCTAGATGGTGTTTTAGGAAAACCTCAGCAAGCCCAGGGGTCCCTTCTAGACCAAGACTGCTTACTGCTCCACCTCCAACATCACAGTCAGCCCCCCTCCTCTAGTCTCGGTTACTCCTGGCAGCTGGATCCCATGCTTCCCTCCCACATTGAAGAGGTAGCTCTCAAAACTGGATGGAAAAATAAAAAACAATAAAAAACAGGAAAATACCATTGCACACCCATTAGAATGGTGAAAACCCCAAACACGAACAGCACCAAATGCTGACATGAATGTGGAGCAACAGGAACTCCCATTCATTGCTGATAGGAGTGTAAAACGGTACAGCCACTTTGGAAGACAGTTTGGAATTTTTTTTTTAACAAAATTAAACAGACTCATTGTATGACCCAGCAATGTGCTTCTTGGTATTTACCCAAATGAGTTGAAAATTTATGTCCACAAAAAAACCTTCACATGGATGTTTTATAGCAGCTTCATTCAGAATTACCAAAACTTAGAAGCGAATAAGATGCCCTTCAGCAGGTGAATGGATAAACTGGTACATTCAGACAACAGAATTCAGAGCTAAAAAGAAATGAGCCACCAAACCAAGAAAATAAATGGAAGTATATGAAATGCATATTACTAAGTGAAAGATGCTAATCTGAAAAGATTACATACTGTATGAGTCCGACTATAAGACACTCTAGAAAAGGAAAAACTATGGAGATGGTAAAAAAAGATCAGCAGTTACTGGGGGTTAAAGGGGAAAGAGAAATGAATAGGCAAGCACAGGGGATTTTTAGGGCAGTGAAACATTCTGTATGATACTACAAAGGTAGATACATGTCATTATACATTTGTCAAAACCCATAGAATGTACGACACCAAGAGTGAACCCTAATGTAAATTATGGACTCTCAGTGACTATGATGTGTCAGTGTAGGTTCGTTGATCGTGGCAAATGCACCACTCTGGTGGGAGAAGTTGAGAGCGGGGTAAGCCTGCACGTGTGTCGGGGTAGGAGGTACATGAGAATTCTGTGTAGTTTCTGCTCAATTTTTCTGGGAACCTAAATCCGCTCTAAAAATACAGCTTATTAAAAAGAAATGAATGGAAAGCTATCCTTTCAATAAGTATTCATCAGATAAGCTGAAAAACCCTAGAGCTCTGTTATATATAGGGCTTGCTGTGGCCAATCTGGAACATCTTATTTAGTTCTCTCTTGAGCTAAGTAATAGGAAGAATCTTTAAACCTTATTCTTTAGTGAAACTAACTCCCCCTGGAGGCTCTATGATTCTCTCCCCACCACCCCACCCCATACAGTCGCAGTTCCAATAGGTTATACACATTCATACATACTTCTAGAATAATCCATGTTCTGGACAGCACAGCAATTGTAATTCATTGTTTTTATATTTTTATAATCTCTAAATTTTAAAAAATTACAGGTGAAGAGAAAAATGTCACGAAGTCCTAGTTTAGGATGACTTTTTAAAGTTTATTATTTAAGTCTGTCTTTATTTTGAGAAAGTGACTTCAACAGGTCATGGTGGGCCTGAATTCAGACAGAACGAGCTCAAATTCCATCCCTCCCTGCCATGCTAAACAGGAAGGAACGCATAAAACTGTCAGGCCATTTCACTGAAAGGTCTGTATTGGAGTTTAAAAAAAAAAAAGAAGAAGAAACATTTCCAGTGGTCGTCTGGAAGGTTTTATTTCATTTGTTTGCCTTATAAAGTCGTGCTTGGTCATCTTATTAAAAGACAACCTTGCTACAGAAAACACAAGACTGCTCCCTGAAATTATGCATCAGCAAATATTGATTTGCACCAGATTGGACCCTGGTTTCAGGAAGGCAAAGGTCTGGCCCAAAGAGTCCCATTGATTCAGGATAGAAGAACTGTGTCTTCTGTCTGTTTTGACTCTCCAGGATTTCCCTAACTTCTCCCTCATCAAAAATATATCAGTCTGCAGACTGAGGTGCTGAATGAATGTGCCAGGAGGGGTGAAGCACTGGGCAGGAACAGAGGGCTCTCTGCACTGCCCAGCAAAGTCCTGCCTGCCCAGCCGCTGGCAACCTGGCCTTGTTTTCCTCTCTAGCCATGGCTCTGGCTTCAGGCTAACTTCTTGACTAAGCTTTCACTCAAAGGCCATTTTACCCAATACCAGAAACAGACAGATCTTCTCTTTTATCCTCACAAATATGGCAGAATCAAGATAGATGTTGCCCAGTTTGGGAAGGCAGTAGAGGGTGTGTTGAACTTGTTACCTATCTGCAGCAAGAGCTTGATGAAACACGGTTGACCCCTCTGGCTAAACTCTTCATCTTTTTGCCTTGAGGCAGATAAACAGGCAGGCACACTGCAGGGAGTTAGTACTATGACAAGGGAATGCCACAAGGCACCATGGAACAAGTTCACTCAAAAGATTCTTGGGGGCTGAGACAAGCAGTCAGGGAAGGCTTTCTTGAGAAGCAATGACTAAACTAAGAATTGAAAGATGGGAAGCCTCTAACACATGTAAGAGTAATATGGGTAAGGTAGAAGATGGAAAAGGATGGACGGTATCTTACTGTCCTCATTCATCATCTCAGGAAACTCAGAAAGATGAAGTCACTTTCTCAGGATCACACAGTTGTTAACTAGCAGAACTGGGATTCAAACTGTCCCCAGAGGGGACAGCAAGACCTAGGTTCAAATCTTAATACAAGTCACTTCACTCCATAAGCCTTGCTCCCCTCATTTGCCAAGTGGTGATGAATTAGATGCTTACTGCAGTGATTGTAAAATGAGAATCAATCAATGGATAGTATTAATTCTATCATCATTGTCTACATCACTGGACTGTAAGCTCTGAATCTGCAGGCAGTACGTCCACCTTGCTCACTGATATATCTGAGGGCTTTAATCGATGCCTGGCATAGGAGAGAGGATTCTTACGTATGAAGAAATTTTTGAGAGAATGAAATGAAAGAACATATACAAAGTTCAGGGACAATTCCAGTAGTTTCTCAGTAAATGTTAGCTCTCCTAACCCACCACCATGTCAATAAGACAACCCCTTTTAGCCAGAAAATTCTATTTGGAATATGTTTGAGTACCTCTAAGTGTTATTTGGTATTGGCATCCAGGTGCAATACTGCACTTAATGGCTAATTGTTGTCCGATCTATACCTTTTGGCGATAGGTCAGGCATGATCCACTGCTACAGGCAGTAGCACCATCTCCAATTACCAATAATAAGAAGAAGGAGGATTGGTGTATCCAAGATAAAATGTAACCTTACCAATGCCCAGGACCTCTGAGTTGTCCTCAGGGGAAAATAGTTATAAACAAATGTTATAACTCATTTTGAGGTTCTCACATCTTAAGATGCTTTTATTTTCCTGTAAGAAATGTGCATTCCTATGACTTTCTGTTGATATTTTGAGTCTTTGTGAGGCATAGATTTCAGCCTTTCAATGGCTGTCTGATTGCGTTGGGAGCAGAGAAACCCCAGAAGGCTTTTTGGCTCCTCTGGCCATCATTCAGGAGACCCTGCGCAGTGGGTGGCAAAGTGAGTGCATTTCTCACCAGGTGCCTGCTGAGATGGTCGCAGCCATCATATCAGAAAGCAAGTCTGGCCACTCTTACAGAGAAGTGGTTGGTTGGTATTTGCTAAGTGTCCCCTCTAACACTTGCAATCACTCCCCATGATAATGACTGGAGGCTTAGCCTGACCCTGAGTGATGATGCAGCCATCAGCTTCAAGAAGAGGACCATGGACAGTAAAATACAGGGAACTCTACTTAACCCCTGTAATGGCCTACATGGGAAAATAATCTTAGAAAAAAAAAAAAAAAAACAGAAGTAGAGTCACAGATGTAGAAAACAAACTTATGGTTACCAGGGGATAAGGACGGGAAGGATAAATTGGGAGACTGGGATTGACATACACACTACTATATATAAAATAGATAGCTAATAAGGACCTACTGTACAGCACAGGAAACTCTACTCAATACTCTGTAATGGCCTATATGGGAAAAGAATCTACAAAAAGAGTGGGTATATGTATATGTATATGTGTAACTGATTCACTTTGCTATACACCGGAAACTAACACAACATTGTAAATCAGCTATACTCCAATAAAAATGTTTTTTTAAAGTGAGAAAAGGGAACCCTCCTACACTGTTGGTGGGAATGTAAGTTGGTGCAGCCACTATGTAGAACAGTATGGAGGTTCCTTAAAAAACTAAAACTAGAGTTACCATATGATCCAGCGATCCCACTCCTAGGCATACATCTGGAGAAAACGCTAATTCGAAAAGATAAGTGCACCCAATGTTCATTGCAGCGCTATTTACAACAGCCAAGACATGGAAGCAACCTAAATGTTCATCAACAGAGGAATGGATAAAGAAGATTGTACATATATACAATGGAATATTACTCAGCCATAAAAAAGAATGAAATAATGCCATTTGCAGCAACATGGTGGCACCTAGAGATGATCATACTAAGTGAAGAAAGTCAGACAGAGAAAGACAAATATCATATGATATCACTTATATGTGGAATCTAAAATATGATACAAATAAACTTATCTACAAAACAGAAATAGACTCACAGACATAGAAAATAAACTTATGGTTACCAAAGGGGAAAGAGAGGGAGGGATAAATTTGAAGAATGGGATTAACATATACACACTACTGTATATAAAACAGATAATCAACAAGGACCCACTGTATAGCACAGGGGACTATACTTAATATTTTGTAATAACCTACAGTAGAAAAGAATCTAAAAAAGAATAGGTATATATCATATATATGTATATATAATGTATGTATGTATAACTGAATCACTTTGCTGTACACCCGAAACTAACACACCTTTGTAAATCAACTATAGTTCAATAAAAATAGTTTTAAAACATGAATCAAGTATCACTTTCACTCACCTTTCTCTTAATAATAAGAAACATGGGGCTTCCCTGGTGGCGCAGTGGTTGAGAGCCCGCCTGCCGATGCAGGGGATACGGGTTCGTGCCCCGGTCCGGGAAGATCCCACGTGCCGCGGAGCGGCTGGGCCCGTGCGCCAC
>NC_041224.1:2334738-2412408 GCF_002837175.3 Physeter macrocephalus
AAAAAAAAAAAAAAAAAAAAAAGAAACGTGTTGGGGAGCTTAAAAGAGACACAGCAAACAAAGTAACTTATGCCAATGAAATTTCTGAGAATAATTCTCATTATCATTCTAGAAGACCCACATGATCTGATTCCAACACAGGCTACCTGGTGTTGCATTCCGTGAAAATCTATTTTAATAATGAAAACTCTATTTCATTGTAACTCTATTCTGTGCGCTGCCTCCGATTTACTTCCTGTAGGCAAAGGTCTACCACAAGCTGGAAGTGCTAATATAAGTACAAAATCCCTGGTAACCATCATTTTTTAAGAATATGCTCATTAAACAGAAAGCAAAAAAGTCTGGAAACCCCCTGCTTCCCAGGCAGCGTTGCTCGTACTGAAGGGCGGTGCTCCCCTGGTACTTGGTTTCCAGGGATGCAGAGTGAACGCCCGCACAGGTTAGGGCCTTTGGGCCTGAGGCTTTCCACGAAATGCAACAATCTGTTGTTTGTTTCCCGTAGGTGTCCCCTACATTTCAGTAGCACATTCAAGTACAGGATAATCGTAAACCGGAAATGTGTGCTTAATATGGGAAAACGTAGACTGAAGAGTCAGCAGATGTCTAGAGGGCTCAGTTGGACAGACCAAGTTGCATTTAAGAGGTTGATTGGATTTCTTTTTTCACTTTTGCAAATAAGGTGATTTAAATGAATCTCTCATAGGAAGTTTGCAGGTTTGCCAATTAATGCATGGCTCTTTTAGTCACAGATTACCTGTACATCATCATAAATACCCGGAGGAGCAATAAGAGACAAATGTGCTCTCCTGAATAAGTTACATAACAGAGCCGCTTAAAATAGAGATGACTTCACTTAAATGAAAGTTGATAAACACGGCTTCTCCTGTCCAAAGCCTAACCTTCTGCGTGTACTGGAGATCCCAGTCACTCTTGCCTGTTAAGGATTTGGCTCCTGCGGGCATCCCCTTTCTCTCCTGCACTAGGAGCTTCTCCTTCTCTTCCTGGATCACTGCCATCAGCATTCGAATCCCCTGTATCAGCTAGAAAATGCCGCATATTAAACGCCCCCCCATCCTAAGTCCATCTCCAGCTTCACTCCTCTGCTCCTCCTCACAGCAAGATTTCTGTAAGGAGTTCTCTATACTCTCTTTCTGCTGTTTGCCACCATTCTCTCCTGAACCCACCCCCAAGCTGGCTTTTCTTCCCCTAGCTCAGCTCCAGTGAAAGCAACCTGGTTAAATCCAGCACTCAGTTCCTGGGACCTCTCAACCCCATTTACACAACTGATCACTCCCTCCTTGCAGCACTGCAGCACTTATCACTCCCACCTGGCCCTCTTCCCCTTTGCTGTTGGTCTTGATGAGTCTTCTTGCTTGCTTCCTTTTTCTTCCTTCCCTTCCCTTCCCTTCGCTGATGACATCCCAATTCATTTCTTTGGTTCTGATATTGGCTGAGTTCCTGACCCACAGGGTAGGTATACTTGACCTCTCTACTTGGAAGGCCAGTTGAAACTCTGCCCAGGCTCTTCCTTTTCCCAGTAAAGGTGCCACCACACAGTCCCTCAGCCCGACACCCAGGGGTCTCTCTTACCACCTCGCCATCCCCTGCCACACACATCCAACCCAGCTGCGATTCCTGCCTGCTCTATGCAGGATTTGATCACTGCTCACCACCCTATTGCTGCAACTCTGGCCCAAGCTGCCAGCATCTCTTATCTGGATTTGAGCTAAAGATCCCTAGCTGCTTTCTCTTCTCTACCCAGAAGACACACATTATATCATGTTGATTCCCTGTTCTAGACCCTCCAATGGCTTGGAATAAAACCCAAACTAACTCCTTTTTGTAACACATAGGAGACCACAAAAGACCTGGTCCCATTTATCTGTCTAGCCCTCTCACACCGATAACTCTGTCCAGGTGCCCTCCACTCCAGCCACTTAAGCAGCAATGCCATACCTTGGGCATAACACCCTGGGTCCTTCCTGGGGGTCCTTGCATCTGCCATTCTCTCTGCCCAGCAGGTGCTTCCTCCAGATTCCCCCACGCCACTCACTGGCTCCATGGGCTCAGATACCAGCTCCTCAGAAAGAACCTACTCAGCCATCCTTTATAAAATAACCCTTGCTCACTGTCTAGCCCTTTACTCTGCTTTATTTTTCTTCACAGCACTTATTACCTGAAATTATAGCCTATATGTATTTATTAACCCATTTATTATAATTCTTCCCAATTTAAATGTAATTTGATGGGGCAGGAACATAATTGTCTTATTCAAGTTTGCATCCCTAGCGACCAAAACAGTGACTGGCACATAAGAGACACTCAATAAACAATATTTTGAATGAAATAAAAGACAATAAATGTGGCTAGGAAAAGTATTAGGTATATGTTTTTCTTATCATACTCTTAAGTCATTATCAAATCAACTGTAAAATAACTTAGATGAGAAGAGGAAATATTGTGGGAACGAACAAAGAGGGAGAAAATGCTCTGAAGATACTTGCTCTAAAAAATACTAAATACAGTTTAAAGCCATAGTAATTAATAATGTGTTACCACTAAAAATATATCACAGAGGTAAACAGAATAGCTGCAATATCTATAAAGGAAGCCCTGGTATGTATAAAACTTATATTATGAAGTAAACGTCACAAGCCAATAAATAAAGGACAAATAATTTTTTAAAAGGTATTGGGCAAATCAGGGATTTGAGAAAACTCCAGTTAGGTCCTAATCCAGCATGATACAACAAGAATGACAACAAAATGCTGGACCAACCAAAAAAATTGTAACTCTGATGGTCACTGCTCCTTTACTCTTCCCCCACAAAAGGAAAAAAAAAAAAAACTGGATTGGATTTTTTTTTTCCTGGTCACTTGAGCACATCTAGATCACCCATTAGATTTTCTCTGGGACCTGCAGTTTGGCTTTAGGATTGATCAATCAAAATTCCAGTGGCATTAGAAGTAAATTATAAAAAGCTATGACAAAAATAGAAGTAAATATTTAATGGATCTTGGGGGTAAGAAAGGCCTTCCAAAGCATACTGTTTATAGAAAAAAAAATTCAATAATAGTGACCACATTAAACAAATAAAAAAAACAAAAATACTTTTGAATGTTAAGAAACATAAACAAATGGAAAAGGCAATTCTTAAACTAGAAATAATCCAGAAAATATTTCTCAGACTAATAAACTTAATATTTTTAGAAAATACATCAATCACTCCTACAAATCAGTTACCTCATGAAGAAAATAAGGAAAATAATGTTTGCTTTGTGGCAGTTGGTAACTGACAAGCACTTGGTAGATATTCAGCAAGTCATACTTAATAATAAATTTAAAAGAAAAACACCAATCTTTCCATAGAAAAAATAAAATGACAAAAACAAGAGGTTAGCAAGTAGTGAAATTAAACAAATAAATGTAGATTAAAATCCTGGCTTATCATTTTTACTGGGCAATTTAAAAAATACTCAATATTCAAAACCTGTTTTCAAATTATTGATAATAATGTAAATTGATAGAACCCTTCTTGAAGATATTTAGTCCATACTACCCAAAGCACTCTACAGACTTAATACAATTCATATCAAAATTCCAGTGGCATTTTTTTACAGAAATAGAAAAAGCAATCATAAAATTCATATGAAACTACAAAAGAACCCAGAGTAGCAAAAGAAGAAGAGCAAGAAGAACAAAACTGGAGGCATGTCACTTCCTGATTTCAAATTATATTACAAAGCTATAGTGATTGAAACAGTATGGTACTAACATGAAAACAGACATTCAGACCAACGGAACAGATTAGAGCCCCGATATAAAACCACCCACATACAGTCAACTAAATCTTCAACAATGGTACCAAGAACACACAATGGTAAATGATAGTCTCTTTAATAAATAGTCCGGGGAAAACTGGATATTCACATGCAAAAGAATGAAATTGAACCCTTATCTTACACTATACACAAAAATCAACTCAAAACGTATAAAGATTTAAATGTAAGACCTGAAACCATAAAACTTCTGGAAGAAAACATTGGGAAAAATCTTCTTTACATTTGTCTTGGCAATGATTTTTTGGATATGTATGACACCAAAGCACAGGCCACAAAAGCAGAAATAAACAAGTGGGGCAACATCAAATTAAAAACCTCTACACAGCAAAGGAAACAATCAACAAAATGACAAGGCAACCTGCTGAATGGGAGAAAATATTTGCAAACCATTTACCTGATAAAAAGGTAATGTGCAAAATATATAAAAAACTCATACAACTCAATAGTAAAAAAAAAATTCTGATTTTAAAGTGGGCAAAGCTTAAACAGTGATGTATGTCAATTATTTCTCAATAAAACTACATTTTTAAAAATGCACAAAGAACCTGAATAAACATTTTTCTAAAGAAGACCTACAAATTGCCAACAGGTATATGAAAAGGTGCTCAGCTTTACTAATTAACAGGGAAATACAAATTAAAAACCACAATGATATATCACCTCACACCTGTTAGGATGACTGCTATTAATAAAACAGAAGATAACAAGTGTTGGCAAGGATGTAGAGAAAAGGGAACCCTGGTACACTATTGGTGGGAATATAAATCGGTACACCCATTATGGAAAACAATATGGAGGTTCCTCAAGAAGTTAAAAATGGAACTACCATATATTCCAGGAATCCCACTTCTGGATATTTACACAAATAAGTTTAAATCAGGGTCCCAAAGAGAAACCTGCGCTCCCATGTTCATTGCAGCATTATTCACAAAAGCCAAAGTATGAAAACAACCTAAATGTCCATCAACAGATGAACAGATAAAGAAAATGTGGTATGTAGATATAATATTATTCAACCTTAAAGAAGGAAATCCTGCTATTTGTGACAACACGGATGGACCTAAAGGATATTATGCTGTGTGAAAAAAAACTGGACAAGGAAAGACAAATACAGTATGAACTCATTTATATGTGTAATCTAAAATAGTTGAACTCATACAAATAGAGAATAGAATGGTGGTTGCCAGGGACTAGGTGGAGGGGAAAATGGGGAGGTGATAGTCAAATGGTACAAAGTAGCATTTATGCAAGATAAATAAGTTCTGGAAATTCACTATATAGCATGGTGCCTATAACTGAAAATGTGGTACTATAAAATTAAAATTTGCTAAGAAGGTAGATCTCATGCTGTATTCTTACTACACATACATACACACAAAATAATAATAATAATAAAGGAGGCAGGAGGAAACTTTGGGAGGTGATGGATATGTTTATGGCCTGATGGGGTGATGGTTTCACAGGTATATACTTACCTCCAAACTCATCAAGTGGTATACATTAAATATGTACAGCTTTTTACATGTCAATCATATCTAAATAAAGTTTTTCTTTAAAAAAAGCAATATAGTGTATTTCATCTTATCTGAGTGTAAGGTACAGCACAATTGTAAGTATCACTAAAAAAAAAGAACAAATAAACAAAAACAAGCTAACAACATGATATGCCATCATCTGTAAAATGCATGTGAATTGCAGAGATGAAAAAAAAGTAAAAAGGTGGGCAATTTAGAACAATGAGATATGTTATTGCAAGAATCTTAATATAGAAAGAAAATCAAACTCATTCACCCACTGATTTTCAATAATAGTTGGCACAGTGGGTTGAATGGCAGCCCCCCAAAATATATGCTCACATCCTAATTCCCCAGAACCTGTGAATGTGACTTTCTTTTGGGAAAAGGATTTTACAGATGTAATTAAGCTTAAGATCTCTAGATGAGATCACCTGGGACTATCCCGGTGGCCCTAATTCAATGACCAGTGTCCTTATAAAAGACACGCAGAGGAGAGACACACGGGGAGAAGAGGAGGAGGCCACGTGAAAACACAGGCAGAGACTGGACTGATGCAGCCACAAGATAAAGAAGGCCAGGAGCCACCAGAAACTGGGAGAGGCAACAAAGGATTGTCCTCTACAGCCCCACAGGAGGTGCAGCCCTGCCAAAACCTGGATTCCAGACTTCTGGCCTCCAGCACTGTCAGAAAAGAAACTTCTATTGTCTGAAGCCACCAAGTTTGCAATAAGTTACTACTGCAGCCTTAGGAAACTCACTCAGGGATATAGTCAAACATTTTCTTAAACAGTGAGGAAAGATAAATGAATAAATGAAGAATGAATGAAAATGTGAGAAAGAAGTTTGAAAGCACATGTACCAAAATGTTGATACTGATTATATTTGAGTGAAATGATCATAGGAGATACATGTTTTCTATAATGTTCTTCTCCATATTTTCCAAATTTTCCACTACAAGCACAAAAATCAGGAAAAAATAATAAGCAGTATCAAAACACAATACTGAAAGAGGTAACTTTTAACAATGAAATTTTTCAACTGTAATCCTACCACCACTATAGCTTAACTATGACTTTTCCTCATGGTCCCTTCTAAACTTTGTCTTTATAATTAAACAAGATATATATTGCCATTCAAATGCAAAGAAGAAACATTTCTTAAAATTTCTCTAATATGAAACTTTGGAAGGATTTACTTCTGTATGTTTTCTCTCTTTAAAATGTGTTCACTTCTTAATGCATCCCTATAATTCTCCTTGAGCCCCTTTTTTTTCATCTCCTACCAAAATATTCCTTATAAATACATTATTAGTGATAAGGCTTAGGCATATCCTATGAAGACCAAAGGCTTACTACTAATAAGAGTGCAAGTTGTCCTGACCCATGCATTTGAATAGTTCAGCTTCTTCACAGCTTTTTATTTTATAGCAATTATTATAATATTTTAATTAACAGACTTTATTTTAGAGTAGTCTTAGATTTACAGAAAAATAAGCAGAAAATACAGAGTTCCCATATATCCCCTAGCACTCCAGCAGGTTCCCCCTCTTATTAACATCTTGCATTAGTGTGGTACATTGTTACAAATGATGAGCCAATATTAATACTGATACATTAAGTCCATAGTTTACATTAGGATTCTGATATTGTATACTCTATGAGTTTTGAAAAAACGTGACTTGTATCCACCATGAGAGCATCAAGACGAATATTTTTACCTCCCTGAAAATCCTCTATATATCCTTCCTACCTCTAAAAACCCTGGCAACCACTGATCTTGTCACTGTTTTCAGTTTTGCCATTTCCAGAATGTCAGAGAGTTGGAATCATAAATATGTAGGCTTGTCAGATTGGTTTCTTTCACTTAGCAATATGTATTTAAGGTTCATTTCATGGCTTGACAGCTCATTTCTATTTAGTGCTAAATATTTCATTGTACTTCATAGATTCTTAAAGAAAGATTCTGAAAAAACGTAAATGGCTTTCTCTATTGCTACGTATGACGCTTCCTGACCTCCACATGTTTACATCAGTGTCTATTTCACTAGCCAACAGACACTTTGACCAAGAATGCAAACTCACTGTAGTCCTGAGGGGAAAGTTTGGCCATAGCAGTGATGTCTAACTAAATTAGTCTCACCTAGATTGTTAAATCATCCCTGTCTGGTCACTGAAGACCAGTTTTCTCTTCATTCATTCAATAGGGGAAAAAAAATAAAGACCTCAAAGAATCCTTCTGAGAGACTCCTTGCTAACGTGGAAAAAATAGGGTGGATAAAAGCTTTATTTCTTGAGATTCAGAGACTAACCTTTTCTCTTATTATATTGTCATTTGCTAGTGGTCCTCTTCAAGAGATTTGGCATATGTTACAATTTCCCATGCTTCCTTTAGCAAAGTAAATTTTTCCTAGAAGGATTTATCAATACTTTTCACACAGTGAGAAGTGTAGGGTTTTTAAAAAATGTATAACAGATTTGTTGAAATATTCTCATCTTTCTTTTTAACATCTTTATTGGAGTATTATTGCTTTACAATGGTGTGTTAGTTTCTGCTTTACAACAAAGTGAGTCAGCTATACATATACATATATCCCCATATCTGCTCCCTCTTGCGTCTCCCTCCCACCCTCCCTATCCCACCTCTCTAGGTGGTCACAAAGCACTGAGCAGATCTCCTTGTGCTACGTGGCTGCTTCCCACTAGCTATCTGTTTTACATGTGGTGGTGTATATGTGTCCATGCCACTCTCTCACTTTGTCCCAGCTTACCCTTCCCCCTCCCCGTGTCCTCAAGTCCATTCTCTACCTCTGCGTCTTTATTCCTGTCCTGCCCCTAGGTTCTTCATAACCATTTTTTTATTATTATTATCACTGCGCTATAAAAACCTCTTGGGCTTTGCTTTTAGTGTCTTGTTTAATTTAACTTTTCTCAAATGACATGGTTCTATCTAATGCTATTTCCCCACTTGTTCTTTAGTAATTCTTTTTTCCTCCTGTGGTTTTTCATGATGTTTCTATGTTGGTTCCTTAAACCTTACAGGTAACTGTAATGATTCATGCAGTAAAGAATTATCAGTGCTAAGCAAAGATAAACACAGAGAATCTGTAATGCAAGAAAGGGGCAGAGAAGCATCCCAGGCCCTTATTCGTTTTTGCATCCATTCCTACCCCACCTCTCACTTCCCAATTAAGATTTAATTTTTAGATAATTCTCCCTGAAGCATCAGAATACAACTTCATATCACTTAACTACATTCCTTCACAAGTGCAGAAATGTAAAAGTTCTACAATGCTCTTTCATGGGGCATCTCAAAAAATAGGCAGGAAACACACTTAAGAGAAAGCTGATTTCAAGCCATCAGGCCAACTGGGGTATGCTAATTTGAACATATTACACGATTGAACCTCATTTTGTAGTCATAGATGGTTGAGATTTCAGAAATTTAGGCTATATATTCTTATTTCAGTTCAAAGTGCTACATTATTTGAGTCTATGAATCTTTTCATTCACAGATTATGTAACATACGGAAGCATACATGAGAAAACCTCTACTGCAGTTTTATTCTATTAATCTTGTGCTTTCTACCAATGCCTCCTGTCACTCTTGTCAGGTATTTATAGACAACTAAACAAACACTTTAAAAGTATAGGCACTCCAGTGATCATTCGTGATACTAAATGACACTGGAACTCCAGTTATTAGGGCCTGATCCATTTGAATGCCTAATTCATTGGGGTTGTAAAGAAGAGAGATAGATGGTTTGGTAAACAGATCAGGAATGGCTGCAAATAGGAAGCAAAAGGAGATGATGGAGAAGTGAAATCAGGTGAAAGTACAAAATGAAAATCAAATTAAGCTAAAATCCTGAGTATCAAAGACATCTGGCAATAAGAAAAACAAGGGAGACTACAAAAGACCAAATTAAAGCTTGCAGGAAAAATGAACAGGGAAAACAGGAAAGGCCAGCTGTTAAATTGCTGTGTTTATGTGGAAGGAAGTGAGTGGATGGAGATGTTCATGGTGATGAGAAATGAATCCACGGGGCTATGTATATTACTACCTACCCAATTCAGCCTATGATACATCTGAAATATACGAAACACCAAGTTATCAGGATCCTCTTGTCAGTGGTGGTTCTAGATCTTATTTATAGGAAAGAGTTAGGGGTAGCAATTTGGTTGGAAGAGAAAACCAAGGGATTAATCATTTAATTATGTTTTTATGTGAGTGGCATTATTGTCCTTAAATGTAAATTAGAGAAAAATAAATATAACACACTTTACTAAAGAGGCTCTAGTCACAGTTTACATAATATTTTTAAATACTTATAGTTCATATTAAAATATTTTATTTTTATGAGATGGCAGCACCCAGGGATACTTCTGGCTGCAAGTTGCAGAACATTCGGCTAAATTTTTAATTATCTTAAAAATTAAGAAGCCAGAAGACATGCAATTCTAAATTTGGTGCAGCAACTCAACAGTTGCTGCACCAAACTGAGTTGCTTTCTGTTCCACCATCATCAGGGCATTGTAGGTTTGTCCTTGGGTATATCACCATGATGTCAAGACGTCTACTGAAGCTGAAGCATCACACCCTCCCCCAGCAGCATTCAAGAAAAGAAGGAGAGAACCGTCTTTAAGGCTCTGCTTT
Organism: Physeter macrocephalus; assembly: GCF_002837175.3. NCBI lineage: Eukaryota > Metazoa > Chordata > Mammalia > Artiodactyla > Physeteridae > Physeter > Physeter macrocephalus. The sequence continues at coordinate 2,344,751 of NC_041224.1, forward strand.
TTTTTTTTTTTAACATAGGAGAAAATCTGTCCCAGGACCCTTTCTTTACATCCCAGTAACCAGAACTCAGTCATATCTACCCTTAAACCAAACAGAAGCAAAGAGGAATAGGACTGCCAAGACTGGCTTGTACAGATCACTAATCATGCCCTTGGAGGCTGAAGAGCCTACATTGCCTAACAAAACACAGCTGTGGTGTCACCAACTGGGAAGAGTCACAGGCTGCCACACAGCTGCAAGGGGCTTATGCAGAAGTGCAAGAATTAAAGCCACTCACCAGCACATCCCCGGGTACCATCATTCTCTCATTGTATCAGGGATGGATCCTTGCTTCAGCCATAGCTTTCTGCATTTTTAGTCAACCTGCGAGAATAAGAAAAATGTAAAATTAGTCTGGTCTCTAGGCATTCAAAGATGGCAATGTATTTCACATACATTGAGAATTGCTGCTGAAGAAGTAGATGATAAGTAATTCAAAGTTACACCTGGACTCAGATATGGGCCTTTAGTCATGACCAGGCAAAACCTCTTTCCTGATTTTTCCTCAGGAAAATGATTATTCCATGGCATGATTTCAGAGGTAACAGCAAGGTTCACCTCTGTCCTCCTGCTGCCTAGAATTCCTTGTAACTGGAATCATACCTTTAGAGGTCTATTTCTTAGACTAGGAAACTCACTCATGTTAAAATGGAATTTCTGGAGGATGGATAATTATTTAAACTCTACATTATTACACAGCAGTGTGAACTAATTTTGTGTTGTTTCTGAGAACTAGTTTTGGTAAGCAGAAGAGAGAGGTGGGATTATAATGAAGATTCCAAGATATTAAGTTGGAACTAAATTGGTAGGGAACAGGAGAAACACATTAAAGGCATCAAAGACCCACTCCAAAAGAACAAAAACTAATTTCAATTTCAAACTCTCAATCTTTGAGTCTTTGTGCATTTTTATTAGAAAATGAGAATTGGATTATCCTATACTGAAAAGAAAATTACTTTTGTTTTTTTTGAGATTTTCTGTTTTCTCTTATTCTTGATAAGTAGTGACAGTTTTCTGGAGGGTTTTCCCTTTTTTTAAAAAAATAAGTTTCCCTAAAATTGTTCTAGAATCTAGGTATGGCTCAAAACCTGGCAAAAAGTGGACTCTAGCTGTAAATTACACAGTAATAGTATAATACGATGGGCCCAGGCATTGAGATGGCCATTTCTGGGATGCAGAAGGATGTGGAATGGAATCCAATTATAAAATCTTAAAATTATCTTCTGGTTAGGTCTCGAACCACTGAAACCTACAATTTTCTCTCTAATTTTGATAAAAGACTAATAACTTCTTTTTTTTTAACATCTTTATTGGAGTATAATTGCTTTACAATGGTGTGTTAGTTTCTGCTTTATAACAAAGTGAATCAGTTATACATATACATATGTTCCCATTAATAACTTCTTATACCTACTCTGACACAAGCTTCAAACAATATAAAACCTAGAAATTTAAGTTGAAAATAAAATTCACAGTCACTTCATTTAGGCGCAACTAAGTAAAAATAGTTATTTGAAATTTTAATGAATTTATCAGAAGATATATTCGTGTAACTGATATTACCACAGCTCCCTCTCACCCTTATATGTAAGGTGACCAACTTGTTTTGGTTTGTCAAGGACCTTCCTAGTTTTAGCACTGACAGTCCTATAACCCAGGAAACTGGGATGGTTGATCATACCACCTGTATGGAACACATCAACACTGGGAAAAGAAAATATTGCTGTAATTTCATTGATTAGCTAACATTTACAACAGCATGTTGGATAATACAGTGTATGTTTCGATTCACAATACTCATTAGAACCCAACAACTTCTTTTTAAGCCACTGAATCAACATAATCATATTTTTCTATTCTGCAACATATAAGAAAATTGTGATATTCATGGAATAGCACATGCACAGATTTCTAAGAGCACCTGGAGGTGAGGTGCTGTATTTAGTGCCCAAGACAAAAAACTATTGTTGTCATTTGAATTTTCTAAGACCCTGAAAGAAACTTATGCTCAGGCTTGTGAAGCCAAAAGGAAATATGTAATTGTGTAACGATTTCATGAGTCTGGGTAACCATGAGCAGCCATACTGGTAAAGTAAGCAAAGCTCAATTTGGGGCAGCTGAAAAATTCTCATTGTCCATACAACTTGTTTGAAATTCAAAACATAATCTTCATAAGAGCCCTGCAAGTCATGCCTTATCATCCCCGGAGGCTCAGTTAAGGTAAGTAACTTGACCAAATTCATGCAGCTAATCCACAGTACAGCTAGGCTTGAACACAGATCTGTCCGTCCCTACAGATCATGGTCCTCCCATTCCACCACCTCTTTCTGCCCAGCACAGCCTAAGGATCTTCTGAGGAAAAAGACACCATTTAAAATAAATAGGGGCTTCCCTGGTGGCGCAGTGGTTGAGAGTCCGCCTGCCGATGCAGGGGACACGGCTTCATGCCCCGGTCTGGGAGGATCCCACATGCCGCGGAGCGGCTGGACCCGTGAGCCATGGCCGCTGAGCCTGCGCATCCGGAGCCTGTGCTCCGCAATGGGAGAGGCCCGGGTACCACAAAAAATAAAAAAATAAATAAATAAATAATACAAATCTATAATATATTTATGAACATGATGACAGTCAGCTCCCTCTATTTGAAAACTCATGAGTTGAGCAGTGATGGCATATGAATAGATCTACATTTTTAGTATGAGTGTTTCACTGCTGTGATTGGTCTTATTCTTATTGTTTAGGTGTGCAGAGCAAGACAGTTTCTCTGTGGAAACTACTCAATGAAGAAAAAAGAGCAAGAGCCAACTGCTAGAACAGCAGCAACAGATCCACACTTTTCTTGCTCCTGAATCTGCACTGTCAGATTATTTCTCGTACTTTCCTGGGAAAAGAAGAACATATTCTGCTATTGGGCATGAAGCACATACAAAAATCACTCCAGTCTCAGAAGCAGTGGTGGCCCCTTGCCCATTGTGTACAGGCACAAATGTTTCCTCTTCTTTCCATGACTTAGGGAATTAGTGAGGGATGCCACGTGGTTCTCAGTAGAGCACAGTGATTAAGGGAGTGGTTTCTGGAGCCACATTACCATCTGGACCACTTGGTCAAGTTACTTCAGCTCTGGGCCTCAGTTTCCTCACCTGTAAAATGGTGATGATCAATTGCTCTCAATGTCGTTGTGCAATTACTTACACAACATACTTACAATATAGACAGGCATACAGTAAGTGCTCCATAAGTTTTAGCTATTGCTATTTTCCAGCCAAGGGCACACAACATTCATAAAAAGCCATTTGAGTCCCAGAGTCCAGAGTACATAGTACGAGGCACCAGAGATACAACAGGTTTAAGATGTGTCTTGGTATTTAAGAATATTACAAACCAACTAAGAAGACAAGAAATGTAAATAAAAAAGACAAACAACAATCAAAGTAGGACCAGTGATTATCAAATTTGATTGTTGACAGACACTACTAGACAGATACTATTATTTACTCTTCACAGATTAAAAATAAATAAATAAAGCTCACAGAGGTCACCCCTGCTTTTCTCTGCATCCTGCCTCATTACATACAAAGGACTGTGACCTCCGTCTCTCCATCCCAACATCCCGTGAAGTCAAAAGAGCAAGTAGGAAAATCTTGGCGATCTTATCCAAGAAGGGAAGCATTTGAGAAAGCCAAGATCAGCCTGGGGAAGCTGACTAAAGGATGCTGTATGCCAAGATCATACAGGCATTTCCATTGTTAGTGCTGGTCAGTCTCAAGCTCTGGTTCATCTCCATCGTCATCCTTCTTTCTTCCATGGTACAAACTTCAGGGATCCAGTGAGCTCTCCTTCAGTGCTGCCATTCACTCACCCAGTTCTTGCACAATTGTCTCCATCTCCTTCAAACTGCTGAGCAGTTGGATGATTTCCCTCCTTTTACCATCCCTTCCCCAATCTCCCCCAGTCTCGCAGCTTCTGGAGGCCAGCTCATCGATCCTATGTCTTTAAGCTGTTAAATGCCACTCGGTTTGGGATAACAGGAACTAACAAATAATGAACAGGAGAAAGAAAACAAGTTTGAGAATCTTACAAAGTTCTTACAGTCGTGGTTGCTGGCTGATAGTTCCTCACGCCCTTTCAAGAAATTAACAAGGAAGACTGTGTGTTCGATCCTCTGCTTTAGATCCACAGAATAGAGTTGATCTCTGTTCTCCCTTCTTTCTTCCTCACTTTCCGAGACATAAAGATTCTTTTGAATGAATGAACCAACCAGCAAATACACTATATTGTTGGTGGTCGAAAACAGAACAAATCAACTCAATCTGAAATGAAAGTAGACTCATACCGAAGGCTTTGAAAGAGTTGGAAAAGTTATTCTCCATCACAAAGGTCCTCCATGGATAAACTGAGGCAACAAATCAAATACTTTACAAATAAAAAGGCAGGCGATGGAACCCTGGAAGAGCTGAATGTTGGGAAATTGCATATATCTAACATGGTCTTCAAATCTGAAGCAGAAAGCATCAATATTAATTTTGATAATCCATAGGGACACTAAAACCACTGGGAAAAAATTAAAAGTATTACTCAGCTTGAATCTGTCCAGCTGATTGTCTCTACAGGCTGAATTTTTTGGATAGCTTCACTTGCTTATTCAATTTGAATATTTTATTTATTTATACTCACTTGTGTTTCAAACAGGATTAAGGAAGTTCAAATCGCATAGATGGATGGAGACCAAAAACAAAAACTGATAATAATTGTTAACATGTCAAGCTTAGGAGGCGGAGGGAGAGAAGAATGGCTCCTCAGACCTGAAGCAATCATATTTCTGAGAAGGATCCCTCTCAACACATAGAAAGATGTGATTTGATGGGAAATAGAATAATAAACAGTTTCATCTTCATTAGAAGTAAAATCTCAAACCATCTCTATTTAAAAAAAAAACTGTACTTAAAATGACATGCATTTTATTTTACTAAAGTATAGGACATTAAGCAAAGGTTTGGTTGCCTTGGTTACAAATTGTTGTCATAGAAGATGCACATCTCACAAAAAAAGGAGATATAGAATGCTTTCAATATACTCTGCGCATTATAGAGTAATGGAGAAATTTTAAAATAAACTGGACCAAGCATTCATTTTTGTACTGTTAAGAGATATGTCCAGGCTTGAGCAAAGGATACCTTATGCTACTTTGTATATTCTTGAGCTCCTACAAGCCTTCCTAAAATGTCTTGCAATGTACTGCCAACCACAAAGGTTTTAAGGAAAGTTTTTAAATTTGAGTGATTTTCTATATGTGTTTTTTCTTAATTCAGTGCCCCACAGTTGTACTCCTAATTGCCCAAATGACTAATAAGAACCTAGCTAAATATTATCAACGCATCTATTATATGATAAAGACACGAATCTAGTATATGAAGAAAGTAAATGTTTTTTCCTTTTACATTCTGTCAGAGTCCATTTAATCAAAAGGGGGTTTAGAAAGCCAATCTCCCAAAATGTAGTCTTCTTAATCAATTGATAAACAGCTCACTAAAGGAAAAAGGTAAACTTTGAGGATCCTATAAGAGAAAGAGTAAATTGGTTCATAATTCACATTAGAATTATTACCATAGACTAGGAGAGGGCTGTTCAAAAAATAAGAAACTTCACCGAGTAGGACAGTCAAGGAAAAGATCAAGGGCAAATACACAGGTGAGAATCCCATCTCTATCTCAAAATTTGTCTCTTTATTATTAATAATTTGGGTTATTTAAAATAATAAAATTTTGAATTGAATTTTAAAATGTCACCTAGAGAAAAGTGCCATCAATATTCTGATGTACTTCCTTCCCAATTTATTTTGATGAATTTTTTACATACTTAATAAGTGTTTCCTAATAGGATAGCACACTCATCATAAACACCTTTAAAAGCTATAAAACGTGTTCCACATGTTGAAGGTATCATAATTTGCTTTTACATTCCTCTACTTTAGAACATTTATGTCTTTAATAAATGTTGTTACTATATGAACCCTCTCTTGATGTCTTTGCAATGTAGAAAGAGGAAAAAAGAAAGGGTCAGAGAGACAGCAACTCTTAAAAGAAGAAATACCACACTAAAAACAACCCCAGCACGTAATGTATGATATGTACGTTAAGATCTCATTTATATATTGTAATACATATTTTGTTTATATATGTTTATATGGTTATATTACATATATAAAATTAGGAATAAATAGAGTTTAATTTACATATGCTGATTTGTAAGGGTGTCAAGCTATACAACAGGGCTGGTAACAGGTGTCAGGAGTGGAAGATGATTGACTGTTATGTAGCTTAACTTGTTAAAATTAGTAAGTCTACTTTTTGTACTTTCAAAAGGGTCAAGTAAAAATATTTTATAATAACCTTTAAAAATATGTATAAAAAAAGGTTAACCAGAAAAAAACTTGGATGTAGGCATATATGCAATTTGACCGAAATTACTTTTTAAAAATCCAAATATTTAAAACAACTGAACAGAAGAATGATTATCTCTGGATGTTGGAGAAATAGGTAATTTTTCCTCACGTTCTTATGCTTTACTTTTTCTAATATCTTATAATACATATGAATTCATTCTGTAGTGGAGAAAAACACAGTCTACACTTCATTAAAATAAAAAGCATACCTGGCTCTGATTCCAGTCTGTTGTTCTTTAGCTGTGAACTGGACAAATCACTTGACCTCCCTAATCCTCATTTTCATCATCTGTAAAGACAATTAACAACGTCTGCTCTGCCTACCTGATGCATTTTTGTAAGAATTAAATAAAAGGGGCTTCCCTGGTGGCGCAGTGGTTGAGAGTCCACCTGCCGATGCAGGGGACACGGGTTCGTGCCCCGGTCCGGGAAAATCCCACGTGCCGCGGAGCGGCTGGGCCGGTGAGCCATGGCCGCTGAGCCTGCGCGTCCGGAGCCTGTGCTCCGCGACGGGAGAAGCCACAACAGTGAGAGGCCGGCGTACCGAAAAAAAAAAAGAATTAAATAAAAATGCTTGTGAAAGTACTATATATATCACAATATTCTGTACAAATATAAAATATCGTTATTGATTTAACTAGACCAATGATTTAACTAGATGGGTAAGTAAAGAGAAGAAAGGAAAGATAAATACACTTTCTTCTACTCCTTAGCAGCTACCCAAGTATAATGCAGCAAGCTACACTTAAAGGATGCTGCGAAGAAGGGGAAGAAGAATGGGGGTGAAGTGGGGAGGAAGGAACTGCAGATATAAAAGAAAAAACTGCTTACAGACTTTTCTTTTGTAATTATTGCCAAAGCCAAAAGTGAAATTCCTTCACTGCTGTGTCATACACCCCTAAGGACATTATGATCAGATGCTAAGAGCACCCCAGACTGCCAGCTGTTCCTCCTACCTGATTAGATGATGAAAAAAGACAGTTGTTAAGTAGTTTCTCAGTTTAGCCTTATCCTTCTTTCCTATATTGCCTTGTTATATATCCACCAAAATAAGTACTTTACCAAAACTGGTCACATGCTGTCAATGGTATAATCCATTCTATTTTGAAATAAACTAGATATTAAAAATTATTTGACTCTCCTGACTAAATACTTCTCCATAAATAAAAACAAAACTTACAAGAATTAGTGTTACATTAATACAATCTGAAAACATGAATCACTTTTTATTTTTTCAAAAAGTAATCTCAACTAGATCACTTAGCACATTTAAACGTGTTGAACTATTTTGATTATTTCAAAAATCAGATTTTATGCAAGATACCAAAAGTCCACTAGTTTTTCCAGTGATTAAAAAATGCTTTTCTGAACTAAGAAGCTGGGTCAAATCCCATTATCAAAAACCATCATTCATTTTAAATTAGAATTTTAAGACTCCTGTTTTGATTTAGCTTCTGTAATGCATTTCTTTTTCCAGAAACGATTCTTCCTTGATATTACGGACTATTACTTGATTTTACCAAAGTTTCTGTAGCCTGCAGGGTAAGCCTTCTCTAGTCTGACTGCTATGCCCAGGCCTAAAGGACAGGTGAATAGATTTCAGCAACAAAAGTAAAGAATACATGGAGGCGCCCATGGTCTCACAGTGGGTGATAATTAACTTCTCTGGGGCTTAGTTTCCTAATCTGCAGACAAATATTTGAGTAGATCAGTGTATTCTGAGGCATACTGGCCCCACAAGATGGTCCATGAAAGATGGGCGGGGGTGGAGTGGGATAAGGGGGATGGTTAAACACAGTGAACTTGAGCAATCCTGTACCCTGTGTTCCCTGTTAGAGAGGCAGCGTGGATTAGCCAAGCGGATACTTAGAAGAAACCTTTGTAATTCATCCTAAGTCACTGTTTCCGCAGTTCACTTAAGCATGCAAATATTTTGTCGTCGTTTTACAGAGAAGGTGGGGATAGTGAGAACCTTGAACACTGGAATACACTTTGAGAAACTAAATTTTATAATTATTAGCATCCCGTCTAGCCCTGGAATTTTCTGATGCTATGTTGGTCTATTAAAAAGTAGTGAGATGTGTCCTGATTATAAGACAATTATGTCAGCAAACTTTACAATATTATGTCAGAAAATTTACAATATGGTGAAAAATAAAAGACTAATAAAATTCCTACTGAAAATGATTAATGCCAAATACTCCCATTTACTGATATTCCACACCACAAAGAGCTGTCAAACAGCAATATAAATCAAGGGGAAGATGGAATAGATATAAGATTATTAAGCATTAAAGGTTACTGCTTTCACATCTCAAATAAGGAGGCTTTATACAGTAGTATCCTTTTTCTTGTGCAGAGAACATCTTTATCATTTGCCAAATACATAAAATGAAGAGTCAGAAAAAGTATCTTTAAATAGATGCTTCCACTTTATAGATACCTGTGGTTGTAAGGTTGATGTATATCCAGTATATGGGTGGACAGTGCAGAGTAAATTACAGAGAAAAAGAACGAATCAAAAGGAACCCAAAGCATATCTGTTCCCCAGCACTTAGAGAAGCTGGAATGAGATATGGTGCGGAGTCACCTTGGAGACCAGGGTCAAGGGAAATCATAACAAAATTACTTTTTAGTGACATTCTAATGGCTTGCTAACAGGACCGGAGGAAAAGAAAAGGCAGTGCCGAGATCCTGGGTTTCATTTTTCCCTCAAATATGTTTTTTTCTAAAATTAACCTTAACGTTTGCCTTCAGCTAGATAAATCTAGGTCTAATCCTGGCTCTGTCATTTCATGGCTGTAGTAGCTTGGGCAAATCCTTTGATGTCTCTGAGCATATTTTTCGTGTATGTAAAATTGAGATGATAGTATGTAATTTTCACACAATGTAAAAACTAGAGAGAGTGTAAGTTAAAGTGCCTGACACGCAGAAAATGCTCAATCGACGTAGCAACGGTCATTACACTCTTACACTCTATATGCAGGTCTGAGCTAGGCACAATGGAACGATGCGTGGATTCTGTGGTCCGTTGTACTCCCCCACCATTCTACTTAAGGATACCTCCTCTCATAAAGCTGGCCAGGAGTCTCACATCCATCAGGCTAAGCAATTACCTCCCCCCCACCCCATGCTGTCCCACCACGGTGTGTTATGGTGAACTAGCAAAGGCCATGGGCTTTGACTGTGCTCTGATACGGTGTTCAGCCTATCGCAGGCATAATCTCACTGACTTTCCACAACAGCTGTTACAAATGATGAACCTGTAGAATGAGGATGGTGATGGTGTCACCCAAGGTCACCCTGGCCTCAGAGATGGCACTAAACCAAAAGCCTGTCTGACTTTAAAGCTCATGCCCTTCCTCATCACACTGTACCAGTACTTGTATCCGGATCCATCCGATGAAGTGGTTTTGCTCGAGGCAAGCAGTTCCCAGCCTTTTCCCGAATAGCTTCTCTTTAAAGATAAAAACTATGTAGATATCTATCATATCCCTCCTCAGTGATACTTGGACTTTTTCATTTATTTTTGGATGATGCACAAAGATAAACACTACCCTGATAGCAGATACGCTTTCATACAGATGGGCATGTTATTAGGCATGACAGTAGCCATATACATTAGAAAAATAGATTTGCTATTGTGTGGGAGATAAATTGTTTGCCTAAACCTGAAGCCTAATCATTGGGATTCACTATCTAGCTCTTTCTTAATCCTGCCAAAACTTACATTTGACTTAGAAGGTCTTCTTTTAGATGTGTGGGTTAATCTGTATTTTGAATTATTGTACATTTTAACAGAAAGATTCATCCTCATAGAAATGAAAATTTTAGATATTCTTTTATTTATTCTGTATATTCATATATAAATTCGTAATGCCTGTACTTACTATTTGCCGGGTGCTAATGTCTGCCCTCATAGACTTGTAGTCTATAAGGATGCACGGATAAAGAAGCCAACGAGCAATTAAAATGTATTCTGGAAATTACTATGAAGGGCAGTACAAAGTGCCTTAGGAGGCTGGAAGGGGATGTCTAACCTAATTCAGGGTACAAAGCAAAGCCTCCAGGAGGGAGTGATGATATCTAAGTTATGGCAAGAAGAATGGTAGGAAACAGTCAAATGAAAGTACCTATGAGGAAGGAGTAGGGTATGGATGAGAGAAGGGGATGGTGGATTTAGGGAATCAAAGAAGCTTGGTATACGATAAAGATAAAACGTGAGGAATACAGTGTCCTTAAATGAGGCTGGAGACTGTGGCACAAGTCTTAAAGGTCCCTGTAAAGGAGTCTAGATATCATGTGGTCTGACTGACACGAAGCGAAAACTACTATACTTCTTTAAATTGCCCAACACAGATGCCAACTGCATCTGCCTTGTGCAGATCCAACTCTGTGCCAGAGCTCTTATAAATCCAAATCCTGGTGCTTCACCTTTACCAATCCACCTTTACCAATCTGGTGCATCTACCCATGCCCCAGCTTCAGTGAGTGTTGGTGGCTACCAGCTCATAGATGTTGCCCTCCTCCAGAAAACTGCCCTGATCTAGTGGAAGCCACTTCACCCAGGAGGGATATGCACCACCTGACAAAGGCTCTCTCCCTTAACTGAGCTTTCGTCAGGCTCCTCTGAATCCTCTGCTCCACTAGCTGGACCTTGGGCCTCCCAGTCTGTCTGTGTAGAATCCAGTTCAAGCAAGAATCTGGCTTAGTCCGTTTGGCAAAAATCCTCCAGCCTTGGTATCTGACCACCCCCTCTATCTGATGACATTTCTCATCCCCTACCCTTGATATTATCTTATCACCCTGGCCTGCCTGCAGCAAGAATTCTGTTGAGTCAGTTTAGCAAAAAAACACAACAAAAACAAAAAAACCCTTATTCCTTAGTAATTTTTCACCCACTGACCCTGCTCCTTGGTTATAAATTTCCACTTGTCCTTGTTGGAGTCAGAATTGAGTCCGATCTCTTTTCCCTACTACAAAAACCCATTGTAGTAATCTTCCATGAACAAAGTCTGCCTTATCATCTTTAACAAGTGTCATGGATAATTTTTTTCTTTAGCACACCCATGGCTGAGTGATTATGGTACAAGGATGCACTTTTCAGTTCAGTGAAGAGTCCAACGCTTCCCCCACACATCAGACCAAGACTGGACTTGACCTGAAACCACATCTTCACTTGCCTCTTTCTCCTTCCTTACTCGGCCTCACTCCCTCCTAGAAAGGTTTTTCTGAAGACCACCCCCTCCATAAATCAAGGGCACCTGAACTCCTGGTCAGGCTCTGTTTCGAAGGGATCCATGGAAGACATGCCATAAAAAATTAAAGAAAACCTTATGAGGTGAAATACCCAGAAAGGATACTAAACTAAGTAAAGTTATCTTTGAATAGATGACTCAGTAAGTGGTCATTCACTATTCACGTGATGCAGCTTCTTGGCATGGCACGACAGTTGAGAAAATCCCGTCCAGAAGACAAAAAGCTCTTTCATAATTACTCACAATTTTCACATGCAATCTATTAAATATCAAACAGGGACCCTATAGACCACAATAACGCTCCATGAAGTCCTTTTCCCTACAATCCACTTTCCTCACACCAAAGGGGCTTCCTAATGTTTCTCCTTAAAGATTCCCTAGCTCTTCTACTTCCATCCCATTCTTTCCTCCCCATTTCTTTCTGATTGTACATCATGAGAGCATAAAATACTCTCACACCTCATACCCTCGGAGGTTAAGTAGAAACAGGTGGTACGTGAGGAAGGAATAAAATGCTAGAAACATGCATATATTCATAATTTCCATTCCATTATTGTCAAAATGCTTCACACATTTTCTGTTTGTTTATTTGAGGACTAAATCTTTCATGTCTTTCTCGAATGTTCTATCCATTTCCCTAGCAAGTTGTGCTCTATCAATAAAGCAGAAGCACAGCTAAGCCCCTGAAAGAAAAATTGTGTGTGTGTGGGGGAAACATTTCATAAAATAAGTTAAAACTAAAATGGCTACGATGTGCTCCTTATCTCCATCTCTCTTCACACCTCCCTTGAGGCAAAAATGCTTATTATTACCAATAGAGGGTTCTAGAGTGCCAAGAGAACCGTCCTTTTAAGGCTCTCTTAGAAGGAGTGTGAACTGGGACAAAGCAAAACTGTAGGAAGATCAAAGATTGTCTTCATCGTGAAAAATTATTACAATCTCCACCTTCCAACCAATATGGCTGTTTTGAGACTGTAAAAAGCACTTGGCACTCTTCCCTGGAAGCCCCACAATGGCACTCAGAGGTCCATGGATGACGCTTCCACATGTGCTGCCAAGAGCTATCTGTACTGTGCTAGAGTGAACCACCAGAACTAAGGAAAGTCATTAAAATCTTAGCCCTGGAAAAGGTACCTTGGAAGTGCTTCCTTTAGTTAGTGGGGCAGCAACAGCAACAGCGGAGCCCCATCTATTGCAGGGTGTCAACACAGTGCTGTTCTCTGGATGTACAGCTCTGTGTACAGCAGACCTGGCTCTGCCAGAGCCTTCAGGAAGCCCATTTTCTGTCAAGTGGGTTGCTTTTCTATTTTATTAGATGCAAACTAAGGAAAATCACTGTCTTTATGGCTTCAAGAATTCTGTGTGCATACTTCAGATGTCTGATTTATATGTTTTTCTAACCAATTCCAAAAAGAAAATGTGATCGTAGATATTTTTTTAAGGGTTGCAATGCCAGATTTTATTCCAGGGAGTTGAAGCAATGGACGGCTAAGCCTGCCTCCCCTTCCCAGACTATTCAGTTGGGATTAGATCAATTCCCCTGCAGTCATGAGTTCCTTGAACGAGGTGTCCGTCTTATTCAATGTTGTATTCCAAGCATCTACCATATAATCAATTAGTGCTTAATGTTTCTGAACTGAATTTCTTCCATCCACATAGTAGGAATATAAGAAGCTTTTCTTATACATCCAGGAGTTACTCTGATAAATTGGTGCCTAACAATGTATATTATTAGGCTGTGTCCTCTCATTAAATATATTATTATCAAATGAGATCTTATAGTCTCAATTGTACAAGAGGAAGAAACTGCATATTCTAGTTCCTCAATATTTCCTCTCCATGCCAATACCTTACACAAGAAATATATTTTACCAGATAAACTGAAGTTATTGATAACTAGAGGTAACACATAGTACAATATTAACATTATATATTATTCATATTGTTATAACCTTTTGAGTTCCTAATTATAAAAAATGGGATTGAAGAATGAAGAGAGAATTGCTTCAGACCAGTTCTAGTCTCAGTTAATAAATATTGCTGAACTTTTGCTTATCCCCTGCCTATTTTCTGCTATCTCAACATCTTCTGGTGACCAGAACGTCAGCCTATTGAAAAAATAAACTAGAGGGAGGTAATAAGCTGCAAGTCATACAATCATAAGTTCAACCTAAACTGGCAAACAGGTGCACCCTGATAAGCAGACTTGGAGTTTCCATGTGAAACTTGAGCTGACTCTGATTAAACTAAATACGCTGGAGCAAAGCAAAGAGTGTGGGGTGAGATGAATCCCCAAAACTAAAATGCCAAAAACACTACTCCCTGTTGAAAACAATCAAGAGGAACCTAATCGGTATGTCTTCAAGATATTTCACGATAGGATCTCTCCTAGAATGCACACGCTTGGGAAATTCATGACAGTATTAAAAAGGACTCTTTTACTGTACATTGGACATTTTAGAGAATTTAATGGCTTAAATTAAAAGTCTAGTGAAGGCAATGAATACACACCACTCTGGAAATTCCTTGGGCAATATAATATGGAATTTACTTCGATGGAGAATTCTCAGTGAAGTCTTTCAAAGGTATTCTTGATTGAATAAAGGTAACCTTGATTGAAGTCAATTTTAACATTTCACCATTAAATAGCCAATGAAAGTTACCTAGCCAGTAGGACTGTATTGCTGTTTGTATAATGGGAGTTTAAAAAGAAATCTCTTTAGAAAGGCTACTGTAATATGCAAGTGGAAAGCTCTTGCCATAGAGGTCAACAGAATACTGGTAATGCAGACTCAGTTCTAACAAATCAAGTCCTGCACAGACTGAGTTACACAGAATCACTGCTCTTCCAACAGGATTATGGACATAGAGTGTAGCATTTCTGAAAGGAAGTGCTCCCTTTAGAGTGTGTACCACTTAATATACCTTCTGTCACATGCACCCCAATGTTCATAGCAGCACTATTTACAATAGGCAAGACACAGAAGCAACCTAAATGTCCATGACAGTGGAATGGATAAAGAAGATGTGGTTTATATACACAATGGACTATTACTCAGCCATTTGCAGAAACATGGATGGATCTAGAGATTGTCATACTAAGTGAAGTAAGTCAGACAGAGAAAGACAAATATCATATGGTATCACTTATATGTGGAATCTAAAAGAAAAAATGATACAAATGAACTTATTTACAAAACAGAAATAGACTCACAGACATAGAAAACAAAATTATAGTTACCAAAGGGGAAAGAGGGAGAGGGATAAATTAGGAGTTTGGGATTAACAGATACACACTACTATGTATAAAATAGATAATCAACAAGGACCTACTGTAGAGCACAGGGAACTATATTCAGTATCTCATAATAACCTATAACGGAAAAGAATCTGGAAAAGAATACATATAAATGTATAACTGAATCACTTTACCTCTTTGCTGTACATCTGAAACTAACACCACATTGTAAATCAACTATACTTCAATAAAAAAAGAAATAAAATTTCAGAAATGTGTAAAAAAATGAAATAAAATACCCTCTGTTTAAGACAGAAACTGCTGCAGTACCACTTGGTAACAAGTGACTTTCATTTTTCAAATTAATGATAAAGTTCAGGAGCTAAGATACATCATGAGGGCCAGGATAAACTGACCTAATATTCTGTGACATCCATATAAATGACCATGAGTGTGAAAAAAGTCAAAGACATGCTCAATAAAAAAATTTTTAAAGAAAACTAAAATAGGATCCTTTGCTACTGTTGTTAGACCACCATGGTTGATAAAGGCAGAAGTCTATGGGGTGAATATACTGTAGGGAACCTTCACAGAGACAATCTCAAGTTATCTACTACAAAAGTCTTTTGAATAAGAGAAGGTTTATACAAATCTGAACCAATTCCATAAGAATAGCTGAACAACAGACACTATTTTTAGATTCCCTAAGTTACTTTAGCACCTAGCATAAAGCCTGTATTATACAAAGAATTAATCAGTATTAGTTTCATTGAATTGAAATCTATTTGGAGATCAGTATCAAACCAGCTCTGAATCTGTTCAACTGAAAGCTAGACATTTATCTTTCCATTGAAGGGAAAAAAACTGAAAAAGTCACTAAAGTGTTTAATCACAGCATCATGGAACCCTCCACACAAATAGGGGGGACTAGACAAGTCATTTCAGGGTTAAATTCTAATGGAAGGTAAGACTTCACGGAGTCTATATGTGGTTGTGAACAAAGCATTTGAGAAACTTTAGTGGTCAGCAGGTTATTCTGATGGCCTGGGATTGGCTCAGATAATAAAGATTTCAAAATTGAGTAGCATTTCACATGTATCACTTTGGGTTTAAACGTGAAAATATGTGGTGTTGGTCAAGAATCCACATTGATTCTGCAGGTCCATTCTGAAGAAAGAACTTTTCAAATGCCATTGCCTCTTTTTTCCCAAACTAGCTTGAAGTGTTCCTAGTTCCAGGAATTTTCTCTGACAACAGGTCTAGATTTGCTTCCTTCAGGTTAGAATCTGGCCACATGTGTCTCCCGCCATCACCATGTCTCATCAGCCCCAGGAAAATGCTCACACTAAAAGAATGGAGCAGAATATTCTGGATGTGTCCAGGCAGACGGAGTCTGCCAGGTTTATCATTTCCTAAAATGGCACTCCATGTTCACTGCTGGGAGTCATTCCTGCAGAGGTACTAGAGAGGCAATATATCTTGGCTTGTGTCTCCAATTGTAATTACATGGCAAACAAAAATAGATTCTAGTTGCTGGTCAGTCTGTTTTACTCCTCATTTGCTTTTGCCAAAAGATTTTCCTCTCTGGCGTAACGCTGAAGTCAGTTCTCTTGTACTCTCAACTTCTGCCTGGAGAAGCCCACTCATACGCAGTATTGTTGAGCAATTTTAAGTTTTAAGTTTGCTAAAGACATCAGAGCAGAAATGGAATAGGGGATTTATATATAGCACATTTCAAGGCAAACCACACTCAAATCCTGCTCTTCTCCAGACTCCGTTGCTTTAATAGTGTAGCTCTGTAAAGACTCCTAGGGAAACACCATTAGTTTCATTCAGGCATCTCCTTGGTGTGGTACCACCCTCTCATTCAGCTTATCAAAATAGTTGTTCCAAACCCAAAAGACTTTTTCCAAGAAGTATTATTTTGCAGGAGTACAGATTCTTTCCATATTGTTTCTGCAGGAAATGGGCACCTGGACCAGTATGATTTCCTACCACAGGAATTGAGATCGAGGGACCTGTGCCTTTAAGTTCTAGAGAGCAGATGGGCAGTGTAGTCAAAGTGCCTGCCAGGTTCTCTTCCCCGTGCAAATGAAGGAGTAGACCCATTGGCTTCAACTATCCCAAAGTCAACTGGGTCAAGATCTCATCAGAGTCCCACTGGAAAGGGAGCTACTTTGCTCTCTGGCAAAGAACTATTAATGCGATCTCAACTAATATCAAATAAATGCTTAAGGGTTTTAATCTAAGCTTGCGTAATAATGGGGGGGGTGGACTTAGGAGAATTATAAATAATTACAGATGTCAGGAATGATGTACTGCTGTTTCTTTTGCATTCCTAATAGTGATTTGCTCTTTTGGAGTTTAATAGCTGCATTTCTAATATGATTAGCTCAAAATAATAACAGCTTCAGTGAAGGATTTATATTGAAATCCTTTTTATTCCCTGCCTGTTTATTGCTAAGCCAATATGGAAAGGTATAACATTTATTAGCTATTTGGACATTTGCCTCCTGAAAAAAGTCTTCTATATTAGGAAGTTTAGTTGGACTTAGTGACCAAAATGTAGACACAAAAAGTGAACATATTTGGCCTCAGCCAAACAAATAGGCACAGTTCTTCACATGCAGAAATCGTAAGATACTACTGGACACAATTCTACACAAGCACATTTTAGAGACTAAGTTCCATAAAAAATAAATGATATTGTAATGTGAAGTTTCTTTTTTAAAAAAGTTCTAGCCTCCTTTTATCAGCTCACACGTAAAATTCAAACTAAAAATATTCTCTTACAGAAGTATAACAGATTTGTGACGGTAACAAAAAAACCATGGTGATACTGTTAATCAGGTAAGAATCATTGGAATGACGTATGTACTGTAAATGGAGACAAGCAAATTCACTTTTTAGCACTATGACTCATTTTGATTCTAATTGCTTTTGCAGGACTTTTATCCTTTCCTGAAACTTTACTTTATTAACACAAAGACCACAAAATTCAGCTGAATCTAGCAGAGAAAGGTGTCTATGTTAACATTAATTTCTTGGAGAGGTTCTGCCTTAGCATATAAGTGGCTCTAGATTTTGCAAAGTATCAGAAAATGGGTTCCACTTGTCACCCTGCCCCTACCCTCAAACCGAGGACCCTAAATGAATTCTTCGTTACGCTGTAAAACAGTCATATCAAGTAATAATCTTTCCTCCTAAGAAACAAAAAGTCAAGCCACAACAAAAAGCCTGTTGTTATTTATCATTTTTATAATTAATCCAAAACTGGCAAAGACAGCTAATCTTAAAATAAATCGAACTTTACAACTAAGGGAATAATGTACAGAGGTGAGGGGAAACGTTATCCTTTCCAAATGCATAAGAACTTTCCATAACGTCATTAATGAAGGAAAGAATGAACACGTGCCTTTATATCAGTGCTTAGTCACATACTCTGTTTGGGAAGACATACCAACATGAGGAATCTCCTGGTGTATGTAAGACCAGATTATAGCCTTGGATTCAACTTTGGTCTCAGCATGGACCTAATACCTGAAATTGAATTAACAGAATAATGACAAAATGCACCATTTGAACATAACTGATGTCTTCTAGCTAACATAAGCTATATTTTTTAGTTTAACAATACCATATGTATTTTTTCCCAATTTTTCATAAGAAGTAAAATCTTTCCTTTGTGTCACTTTTTTCAAGTTTCTCTGAGTGTTCTCTCTGAGTTCTCCTGACCCACGGAAAGGTGAAAGTTACAGTCTCACCTCCCTACATAATTTTTTCATTTTATACCAAGTTAATTCAAGTCAACCAGTACATATTAAGTACCTATTGTGCCCGGGAATTAGTATCAGAGAATGAGACAAATTTAAAGCAGTTTAATTTGTCATCCACTGGGAGTGTTTACATTTAGGTTCACAAGGTCACAGATTATGTTATACCTGAATCAAGCTACTTTGCTGAATACTCCATTCAAAGATAACAAAAAAATGATAAAATGAACTCTTTCCTTCCAGAACACAAATGAGAGATTTTTTTAAAGAAAGAGCCATTTACTTAAGTCATTTCGTTTCATCATAATTTGGTTTTGAACTCTTGGCGTGGTAATAAAATCCCACCATCAACTTTGCAAGATGCAGGAGAGATTGCTCTTACATACCTGCCAGCCAGGGTCCCACCTAACTGGGCTCAGTCCCTGGGTCTCTGGCATATTTCCTGGCTATGCCTCCTAAGACATGAGCTCTCATTGTGAATGAGCTGAAATGCAGACTTAATACAAACGAGAGTCTTCCTGTAAATGTGTGTATTGTTCAGGAGTCACTTCAGGTAACATTTTCCATGCAGGATTTAATTGCTAGAGAGTTTTTCTCTTCTATCTGCCAAACATTTTTTTTTTCCTTCTGTTCTTTGACTACTAAGGCACATGAGTCTGCTAACACATAAACAATACTAACATGAATTTTTAAACATAGTCTACATGAAACAATTCACATGTCTGATTTATTACACATTCATCTGATTTTTTACATAATAAATCAACAGACTTACAGAGAAACGATGGGTTTCAAAATTGTGCTTGACAATGTGGAAGATAAAGAAAGAATCTAAAATATTATCCCTGTTTTCAAGGAGATCAAAGTCTCTTTGAAAGAAAGAATAACGCAGTAAGCAAACAGCAACTGTTCAAGATATTATATTAGTAAAGTTAAATTGTGGTGCTCTCTTGAATATGGGGATGTCCAAGAGGCATCTCAACCTTAACAAAACCAAAGCTGAAATTCTGCTCTTACCCCCCAAAACCTATTCTCCCACAGTCTTAGCCTTCTAAGTTCATGACAAATCCATCCTCCCATTTCGAGCCATTCTTGATTCCTCTCTCTTTTTTTCACACATCACATCCAGTCTAAAAGCAAATCTTGCTGGACCTACTGATAAATATGTGCAGGATCTTCTGACTACCACCACTGCTACTACCCTGGCCCAAGCCACCGCCATTTCTTATCCAGATTCCAGTTACAGTCTCCTAACCAGTATCTCCCCTTCTTTCTTGCCCACTATAGTTTAATCTCAACCCAGCAGCCAGAGTGGTTGTGTTAAAATGAACATCAGTTGATGCATCATGCTAAAGACCCTCCAGTGGCTTTTTGACCCATCAAAGCAAAAACCAAAAGTTGTACAATGGTCTACAAGGCTGGTCAGGATCTGAATCACATCACTCATCTGACCTCATTTCCTAGAGTTCCTCCCATCTTTGCTCCTTTACAGCCACAGTAGCCTCCTGCTGTTCCTCTAGCAGGTATGGCATCCTCCCATTTCAGTGCCTTTGTTTGGTTCCTCTTTCTGTAATCATGCTCTCTTAGGGCTTGCTGCCTCACCTCAGTTAAGTCTCTGCTCATAAACTGCCTCCTCTGAGTGCTTCCCTGGCCACCCTATCTAAAAGCACGATTCTCTACTAGCCCTCCAGCACCTTTTCTGATTTACTTCTCATCCAATTCTTATAACCTCCTAAAATATAAATACTGTAATTGTTTATTCATTTGTTTGTTTTTCCTTCTCCATTAGAATAATCTCCTATCTCCTTCTTATACTGCTGTATCACCAGTACTCAGGAGAGTTCCTGTCACATAGTAGGCGTCAAATAAATGTTTGCTAAATCAATGCGGCCACTTAAGAAATCTTCAAAAGCCAAATTAGCCTTCCTTCAAAAAACTTCTATTTACTAATACCAATTGATGTAATTTTCACCCGCTTAATAAAACTTTATCAATGTATCAAACTTAAAGTTTAAAATGTATGAAGTGAGCTGTCTCATTAGATTTCTAGATATGTTTTTGTCTCTAAATAATGTTCTATTTTCTCAAGTACCTTTTTCTATCTTCATATTTATTATCTATTCAGTCCAAAAATGGGACCAGGGAGTCATTACTTGGGTACTGCATCAATGAGGAAGAATAATATCGGCTGCTGAAACAAATAACCCCCAAATCTCTGTGCCTTAACACAATAACAATGTGTTTCTCACCTACATTATGGTCTGATGATTCTCCTGGTGGATTTCTTCCAAGTGATGACTTAGGATCTAAGCTTCTTCCATTTTGTGACATTCGCATCTTAAAAAGGTGGCTATCAATGTTGCCAAAGAAAGTGAGAGTGAATGTGAGATGATTATGCAGGGGGTTTTATAGCCATGCCTGGAAGTGGCATACGTCATTGTCCCTGTATCCCTTTGGCCAAAACATAGTCATATGACTCCAACACAGCTTCCCAAGCAGCTGGAATATGTAGCTTTCCTGTGTACCCATAAAGAAGAAATCAAACAGGACCCCAGTGTCCAAATGAAAGAATATTCCAGGAAAGTTCAATCTCTTCATCCAACTGTTCTGACATGAAATTTTTGATCATCACTCTAAAAGTCTTGAACAAGAGAGTCTGAGGGTTAAAGCAAAGGATGTCAGGGAAAGAGTGCAATATAGAAGGAAAGCATTGGAATAGCTCCACAAGAAGAGTTATGTTTCTTACATTTTGCATCAGCTTTTGCTAAAGAAACTCTAAGGAGGCATTTTTTAGTCCCAATTGTGTTTAGAAGTCTCCTCATACCAAGTAAAGAAAGTAGACCGTTGGACAGTCAAAATTTTGTTTCTTTTTGGTTTAACCTGCCTCTCAGAGGAACAACTTTGTCCAGATCAAAAGATCCCCAGGGTGAGCACTATAATTCCAAATTGCCTTTGGTGAAATTGTGAGAGAAAAGTATGCACACGGGTTGGCATTATAGTGAGAAAACATAAGGCAAGCAGGTGTATGGCCTGGAAGAGGCACAGTTTTAGATTGAAAAGGTGCCGTGAGCTCACAAAGTGTCTGTGAGATGGGTGTTTGAGTGAGCTTTTGTCACTGGAGCTTGGTCAATGGCCAACCATCACCTATCAGGAACCAGACAAAACCTCCTGATTCTGGGTAGATGAAACTAAAACAGAAACTATTCTCAGGAACACAAAAACAAGATTGAGGAAGAAATCCTTATAAGGTTTTAAAACGGTGACCTGGGACCAAGTTTGTCCAAAGGAAGCAGATAAGAAATTTTCTGAACATATCAACCCCCAGCATGGCTTGAGAACAGATTTACGGGCTCATCCTCTCCCTATAGACAAACACCATTCAAGACAGACAGACTAACAAGGCATCAGAAAAGCAGGTATTAAGTAGTGAAAAACAACGTCACTAAAGGACAGTACAAATACGATCAGAGAACCAAAATCCCAAAGAGGGACTTATTCCTAGGAAAACAAAATAAACTCAATGCAAAAGGGCTTTAAGAAAGTATTGGAGCTCAATTTACACTATAAAATGTTATTATTATTTTATAAAATATGATTGTTCTTCCCTCCAAATGGGAAAAAATTCTGAAGGACTTCAATGAAATGACTGAGTTCAATTCTTCATGAATTTATCTCCCAAGCATGGGCTGGTTGGCTTCTCCAGCAGGTAGAGAGAGAAGGGGTCCCAGGTATGTGCAGTTATTGAAGAAATCAAGATGGAATAATAAAGCAACCGAAGACATTCAGAAGTTGGCCTGGCATTCACAGCTAAGCCGTGTTATTATGTCCTGTTGGACATAAATAGAATACCAACTTCAGACAAGGTTACTCTGAGACCGTAATAAAATAAGAAGCAAGGCTAATTCAACATTTTATCAAAGCAAAGACAAAAACAAGTTGATTGTGGCACCCACAAAATGCCAAACACCTCTTGGCCCAAATGAGTGACTGCTAATTCTTTACAAATTATAGCTTTATCTTGGTCCTAGTTTCCTCTTTCTACAGGCAAGATTTATTGGGATGCGCAGTCATACAATTACCCCTCTTTCTGATAGCATCCAACCTAGACCTACTTCCTTAGTCCCTCCCCCATATGCCCAGCCATAGCCCAAAGACATTAATTCCTTTCTCCATTTTAAATGTAAGCAAATTTTTCTGTTCAGAGTAATAAAGTGATGATGCTACTTGATCTCTTTTTCATGCCAAGTAATAGAGGCAGTAGGGTTCAGTTGATGGTTAAGAGCCTGGGTTTGAATACTGTGTTTGTCTAGTGCACACCCCCAGTTAATTGTAGAATGGAGATGATATAATAATATCAACTACCTCAGAAGGCTGAGAAAATTGATGATAAGATAGGTATAGCATATATAAATATAGCGCCTGGCACATAGCAAGTAATGGGTTCAGAGGGACATGTTTGCATGGTTATTGATCTTGCAATGCAGTATCCAGCCTCACTGAGAGCAGGTCTCCTCTGCTTTGCCCACAGGAAAATCTCATATTCCAAAGTCACAGCAAACAAGCTGATAACCTCTGGCCTAATGGAGACCTTTTTTTCCACCTCTGCCCTTCCCTGTCTATTTGAGCAACTATGTGTAGGAAAACAAATTGGTTGACTGATCAAAACATTCAACTGTTTTTCTAATGTTTTGCCATCAAGAAGAGACACAGCCTAAGGGTAAGTAGTTAAGCTAATTACTTTCAGGATCACACAATAGTTGACAAGCAGGCTCAGCTCAATATATGAAACATGCTGCTTAGGAAAACCAGAGCACAATTGATGGGGTAGTGGATGAACACTGTCAATTAAGGAAATAGAACTAAAGTATACTGAGAAAAGTACCCTGAGTTTCTAAGAAAAAATACTTTTATTTATATTGCATAGATAACCAAAAGTAGAACTTATGTATTTATTTTTTTATTGAAGTATAGTTGATTGACAATGCTGTGGCAATCTCTGCTGTACAGCAAAGTGACTCAGTTATACACATATATGCATTCGTTTTTATATTCTTTTCCATTACGGTTTATCACAAGATATTGAATATAGTTCCCTGTGCTATACATTAGGACCTTGTTGTTTATCCATTCTATATAAAATAATTTGCATCTACCAACCCCAAACTCCCAGTCCATCTGTCTCCCTCTCCTCCTCCCCCTTGGCAACCACAAGTCTGTTCTCTACATCTATGAGTCTAGAACTGCTGTGTTTAAATATCCCTTTGTCCATGTGCTAATCATTTTGATTTAAATTTTGTTTAATTTTGCATACACTTTCTTAAGATACTATTTATACTCTTTTCTCCCATTAGCAAATAACATACATTGGAAGAGATGAGATTTGTAAAGTATTGCTCATTTAGGCAATTATTGACTTGGGATAAAGGTTTGTTTTCCTATTTCTCCCTTAAAGGACGGGAATTATTTTTCAGCTGTTGCTCAACCCAAGAGTTTTCATATAAAAGTGTTTTTTTAAACATACTCTACTGCTGTTTCCCAGATTGGTTAGTTACATGAAATGAATTTTAATTTTAGGAATTTTATTTATGGTATTTGTCTACATCATTTAAAATATTTTCTTAGACTTAGTGCACAATTTCTTCATCATTCCTGTGTATCCATATTCAGGTCTCTTAATTATTTTTACCCAACAGTTTCCTTGAATCTCTGCACTTCTCCATCATTTATTTCTAGAATGCAGCTGCCCAAAGTTGACTACTGCACTGCTGAAGCTTTAAAACCACCTCCACCCTGGTCCATGAGGATCCTTCCTTAACAGGCCAAAGTTACATCAGCCTTAATTTATTGACACCACATATGGCAAAATCATTCGATCTCTAGTTTCATCTGTTTCTCTTTTGGCAATTCAGTAGTCTAGGTTTCTTCTGCCCATAAAATACTTGAGTTGTGGACTATTATTTTTCAAATTGTTAATATACTTTGAATTTTTTTCCTGTTAGAATTCATTTTGATTCTCGATTGCCCAAACTACCGATCTATGCCTTCACTTCTATTTTTTACACCTTTGCCTGGAATATTCGTTTCTTAACAATGAAGTATTTTCAAAAAACACTAAAATATTAATGAAAAAAGCCTTGTAAGTTCAGAGCACATTTCTCTTGAAATTTTGTATGACATAAAGCCATTATTTAAGTACATATAATGAAAACTGAATTTTTGAATAAAATAAAATGAACAGAGGTAGTAAAAGAGATGAAAATATTACACACCCCTTTTTAAAAAGATAGTAGAATTAATGTAAAAAAATAATGAAAATGAAGGGGCTGTTAAAATCATACTTTATTACACCTTTCAAGAAGTACTAAGGGACTCTAGATCTATCTGCAAATATCTAGAAGGATCATAGAATCTTAGATTTGAAAGAAATATTAAATGAAAGTTCAAATGAAAAACCCAACCCCAAAGCTGCTTCTTTGTTAACCTGTCCTAATTGATCTTCCTTCTACCACACAGTGAAACTCAAAACAAGTCTATACCTGTGTCCTCAGATGTTTGTAGATTGTTATTTCCATTCCCATTTCCAACCCTTACTTGTTTTGATGTGGTTTTAACACCTCTTACCATTTTAACGGCTACCGAGGAACACACCAGTTTTCAATGTATATTTTAAAAAGTGACACTTGAAAAAAAAAATAAAATAAAATAAAATAAAATAAAATAAAAAGTGACACTTGAAATTGAACACTTGATTCTAGATGATCTTTAATTGGTATTGTGAGCAATACAGTTAATTTGGCAGTGCCCAGCCACCTCCGGCATGGTGACTCATGCTCCTTGGGAACATAATGGCCCAGATTAGCACTCAGCAGTTATTCCCACCTCTTTCAAGTATGTTGTTTAGTACTCTAATAACTGGAAATCTTAAAACTCTACTTCTCAGCCTTTCCTCCTGCTAGGATTCTGGTCTCACAGTTAGAAGCAATCATGAGATATCTGGAATGCACAGATGAGGTGGAGGCCATCTTATCTCCATACTGCTTTTGGCTGTTTCCTACTGCCAGGAATGTTTATAGAGATTCCAGCATCCAATCACCAGTCTGATGGGTATTGAGAGACTTTAGTCACTGAGGCAGCTGTGTTCCCCATACAGTATTCAGGCAGTTGCTGCAATCCTTCCTTACTGATCCTAAGATTGCAGCTGTGGTCGAATGTTCTCAAGCTCACTCTTCAATGGTGACCTTACGATTCCCCAGCTTCCCCTGGCATGTGAATCTCATAGTATTATGTGAGCCATTCCCTAGGGACCACTCTAGCATCCGATTTCCAGCCCTTCCAACAACTATTATTATAATTCACTGTATTTAAATCTGCTTAAAATGCGTAATATGTTTTTTGTTTTATGCACAAAACCCTATATGTCATAAATACTAAATATAATGAGACTATTATGCACTAGGACCCAGGCTCTTCACCTATATTACACAGAAAATATCACA
Organism: Physeter macrocephalus; assembly: GCF_002837175.3. NCBI lineage: Eukaryota > Metazoa > Chordata > Mammalia > Artiodactyla > Physeteridae > Physeter > Physeter macrocephalus. The sequence continues at coordinate 2,370,994 of NC_041224.1, forward strand.
TCGACTTATCATACAGGTTTGAGTTATATAATAATCATATTCTACTAAACTCCCCAGCCTTCTGGCTCTCCTTATGGGCAAGAAGGCTCCAGTGTCCAAAAGCAAGCCTCTGAAGATCACAGGCGCAAGCGGATAGCAGCAACGCACACAAAAGCTGGGAGACAAGAGCTGGTAAAAGGGATCCAAGGAACACTCAAGTGTCTGTTACACAACTTATGAGACATGTGAGAATTGATGAGTTGAATCTGTACTTTAATTAAAGTGTTGATAAATATATGGTCTAGGACTGGGTCCATTCTAGAGAATTCTATTAACACTACAACATTGTGAAGAGGAAATCATATCATTCTATGGTAGTCACAAAGTAGGTAGCCAAGAATGGGTAAGTAATGAGAAATAAGTTTTATTCTAAGATACATACTTTTGTCTCAGCCCTAAAGACATTTTCATCTCCAACTAGGATAGAATAATCTTGACCATTCTTATCTTGATACAGTCAATGTCTAGCTTCAAGATCATATCTAAGAAAGAGTTAGACATTTTATAATATCACCCAAAGGCTCATTAGTCATCCCTGAGGCTGTCCCTTTTTAATTCATTTATTTGATAATGCAGAGAATGAATGAGGCATATGCTTTCAAATTTACAAGCATTACTAAACTAGTCAGCCTGTTAATACTCGAATTATAATTCAAAATGGCCTTGATAATATGATATCACTTATATGTGGAATCTAAAAAACAATTATACAAATGAACTTATTTACAAAACAGAAATAAACCTACAGACATAGAAAACAAACTATGGTTGCCAAAGTAGAAAGGGTGGGGGAGGGATAAATTAGGAGTTTGGGATTAACATATACATACATCTACATATAAAACAGATAACCAACAAGGACCTATTGTATAGCACAGGGAACTATACTCAGTATTTTATAATAACCTATAAAGGAAAGACTGAAAAAGGATATATATATATGTGTATATATATATGTGTATATATATATATATATATATATAAAAAACTGAATCACTTTGCTGTACACGTGAAACTAACACAACATTGTAAATCAACTATACTTCAATAAAACAAAAATAAAAAATAAAGCAGTGAGAAAAATAACCAAAATGGACTTGATAAGAAAAACTTTCTTGCAAAGACATATACATATATTGTGGACATGTGTTAGAATAAGGATAATACACACACACACACACACACACACACACACACACACAGCAAACACAAGAACAATTAAAGTATGTGGCAATACCAAACAGTATTCTTAAGAGATGAATTTTTTTAAAGAGGGTCCAGGGTCCAGAGGGCAATGATAAGAGGTCAAAAGATAAGAATCACTCTAAATATAACTTTAGCTCAAACTGAGAAAAATAAAGAAAGCCAAGAGAAATCATTATTACCTTCAAATTCATACAGGGTTACCTTATGAATGAAACCATGAGAGAATAACTAGAAATAAGCCAGTTTAATTAAGGCACAAGGGAAAAGAAAAATGTCTTAGCCTTTGAGGGGGTAAGTAGATCTTTTGAGGTTGAGGAGCAGGATCTTTTGGTTTCCATCTAATCACTCACTGGCTGGTGGTCTGGCCCAGGTGTCTTCAATTTGTCCCTCAAGATCCACCCTCCAGCCTTCTCCACCTGCTCACTACTTTAGAGATCCTCTGCAGTGAAGGACATCTAAGTCAGATTTCAGCTCAGCCAAGGTTGGAGTCTCAGCAGATCAGAGGGAGACACTAAAGCAAGTTTAGGTTATTTATTTCCTTGTTCCTCACTCTGCAAGTTCCCCTCGAGCTACATATATTATTTTGAAAATTAATTTTCTCTGAAAAACACTTTAAAAAAAACCTATAAAATGACACTGCTTCCCATTTTGCATATACCTCGGGAACCATTTATGGAGACTTTTCCACAGTAATCTTGAGCTTTCCTAGCACAACAGCTATTTTTATCTTGGACATCTGCATTAAAAAATGCAAAATATTTATCTTTTAAACTGTTGGTTTAATCTAAACCAGTGTAAAATGTTTTATGGTTTAATTTCTTAGGCTTTTAAGTTTCTTTCCAAAATAAATATGTCCTGTGGCTCTTTGGTCTCACTTTTACAATCAACAGCTTTCGTTGTTGGCTTTTCCCCATGTGGAAAGGAATTGGATTTAAATCCTTACAAAACGAAATTTTGAAAAATGTATTTGCCAGTGATGCGACCTTAGCCAAAATGGATGATTCTAGATTTGGCTTCATCGTTCTGGTTCTGGGTCAAAATGGATTTGTCCGGCAACTATGTGGAAAAGGATTAATATGTGATTGGAACATTTTGAAAGGCAAGGCTAGTGACAGTCCTGGCCTTGCTCCCTCTAACATCTTGAATCGTCGTTGTCTGGAGTAGAGTCCATCAGTTGCCTCAGAAACAAAGGGGGGCAGTAATGAATGTGTTCATTGTACTGAAGGGTTTTACAAAAATGGGGACAAGCTCAGGAATGGATGGGGAGTAAAATTCTTGTCATATATGGGAATTCTGCCCTGGATATTTCACATCGCTGATATATTTAAGCACCTTAGTAGAGTATTAGGTATTGAAAGAGGATGACCATGAAAGAAACGCATACTATCATCTTATCCTTCTAAGAATATAAAAATCATTTTACCTAAGGAAGAGGGAAGTCTCAATTGCCTTTTACAGTCATCATATATATTGATCCTAGGTTGATTATTACTATATCTTGGTACATCTGATAAAATTTTCCATTTCCTTAGTTTCAAAGGTAAAAATGTATGGATTTGGGGGAATCAAAGATATAAGTGTATTTTCCTTAAATAAGTGAAATACTGAAAACAGCAGTCACCTTTCCTTTTTACAACAAGCAATGAGCATGTCTTTCACGGAACATAAAGAATATTGTATGAGGTGGCATTAAGGAATATAAAAGAAAGCTTGCTCTCCAGGAGCCTATATTCTAACATATCATTTTATTACAAATCTCAGAAATTACCTTGCACTCTGAAAATATTCACACCTCAAACATAAGAAATCCAATGAACCAGTCTTCCCTATTAGGACCAAATTGCTACAGGAAACTAGCTTCCTACCTGGGTTATTTAGATAGGGATGGCATATTTACTGTCTCAGGGACACTCGGCCAAGGTAGGTGCTTGTCACTGATCTCCAGCATGTGACAGATAGAGCAAACTCTTGTCAGCCTAAGTGTCTCATGGTTTTAAATGGGTTCGTCACAGCACGTCCATCAGTGCAAAAGAACTCATGACTGAAAGACTAAATTTACAGTGTTTACAGAGAAAATTCATGTATATTGCACAATAGCAAACATTTCCAGAATATTCATATTAATAATGGAAACCTTTTCGAACAGTTTAGGGTTATTTAGAATTTATTTTAAGAATGTACTTTCTCTTTATAACTTTTCTATTAATCCATTCTAAGGCCTCTTTCAATTAATGAACTGATTAAACCATTTCAAATAGGACTAAATCCAAAAATAAAAGCCCACTCCCTGAACTTTTTTTTTTTGGTGCCCTCTCTGAGGCTGAATTTTTAAATAAAACATACTTTCCAATCGCATTATTTTACTGTAATAATGTTTTTAACATTTATACTCTTTATAAAATATGCATTGAGGATATACCTATATTTTACCTTAATTAAAAGTGTGCATATTTAATAAAATGAACAAGAAGAAGGTACAAATGGTGAGGTTAATCTGCCATGTCCAAAGATCACTAACCTCATTTGTTCGGGTATCTTTGAAAAAAACTTAAATAAATGTTTAAACATACATATTTCTGTAAGCCAAAAATATACAATCATAAAACCAAAGGGGCGGGCTTCCCTGGTGGCGCAGTGGTTGAGAATCCGCCTACCGATGCAGGGGACACGGGTTCGTGCCCCAGTCCGGGAGGATCCACATGCCGCGGAGCGGCTGGGCCCGTGAGCCATGGCCGCTGAGCCTGCTGGTCCGGAGCCTGTGCTCCGCAACGGGAGAGGCCACAACAGTGAGAGGCCCGCGTACTCCGGGAGGCTCCACATGGCGCGGAGCGGCTGGGCCCGTGAGCCATGGCCGCTGAGCCTGCTGGTCCGGAGCCTGTGCTCCGCAACGGGAGAGGCCACAGCGGTGAGACGCCCGCGTACCGCCAAAAAAAAAAACAAAAAAAAACAAAGGGGCAAATCGTTTGCAGATATTATGTAGACAACTCTGCTACCTTCAGTCTTCTGTCATTCCATGTAAAATATTTATTTCATTGTATAAATTTCTTATATAATTACAAAAATATTTTTTAATTGAAGACAATTTGGAAAATGCATTTTATACCAAAACTACTATTTCATAGACTAGGCTGGTATAGGCAAAATATTGAAATAGAGTTTTCTAAGGTTTTAGTACTCAATTGTCTTTTTCCTTTACTTTCTTAGGGATCTCCTATATTTCTGCTGTTTCAACCACTTGCTTTTTTTTCTGTCTGTATAACTTCTGATAGACTCCTATTTTTAACTCTCATCTGAGCTCTAAATAGTATTCATATTTGCTTATTGCATAGTCCCGCCCAAATAGCTCATTGAGATCTCAAATATCCAGTATTGAACTAATTCATCACTTCCGCTCCAAAAAGTTCTTCCTCATTAGATTCCTAACTCTTTAAATGGAATAACTATCTTCCATTTCTAACACTAAATATCTCAGAGTCACCTTTTATTCTCTCCTTTCCTTTATTCTCCACTTTCAGTCATTGTGTAAATCTTTGTGCCTATCTCTAGAAATTACTCCCTCTTATTCACTACCACTACCTTGATTCAGGCATCATTACCTTTCTTTTATACTTTTTATTGAGCTGTAACATATATACAGAAAGATGCACCAAATGGTTAGCTCTATGCATTTTTGCAAATATCCAGCGCCAAGATCAAGAAACAAAATCTCACCGATACCCTAGAACTCCCCTCGTGCTCTCTCCCAGTCACTAACCCCACAGGGATAACAACTGTCCTAATGGCTAATAGCACAGATTACCTTTTGCCTGTACTACTAGGATGGCCTCTGAACTAAACATCCTATCTCTAGACTCTCTCTCATCAATTCTGCACATAACCACCAAAAAACTATTTCTAACACACATTTGTCCACGGTATTCCCTTCCCCCCAACCTCCACTGGTTCTCCACTAGATCCCGGAATGCAATCCAACCTCTTGGTATTGCCTGTAGTGACTTAAACCCGCACCCCAAATAATCCTCAATACCCTCCAGGTTTATCCTTTTGGCTGACTTGCACGTCATTTGAAAGGTGTAAGCACTGGTTAATCTAAAAGGAAGAGAGTTCTAATGGTTGACTATCAGTCACTGTGATAGCAAGGATTTCAATCCATATAACACGTATGGTTGATATTTGGGCAAGGGCAGGTAGTATTGGGAAAAAAGGAGAAGTGCGGAAATCATATTTCCTCCCTGACATAATCATCAGATAGGTCTCTGCAAATAGAATAAAACATTAGCAACTGGGTAAAACAGGGCAAAGGAAACTAGTTCATTTCTTCATTCATTCACTCAGCAATCATTTAGAAGCACATTCACAGTGTGAGGTGAACATGCAGATGCTGCCACAATTCCTGTGAAGACTATATACCTGTCTTCACTCACACAAAGGTCTCCATTCTCCTCTGCCAGCGGTTTGGCACCTATGGAAATGCTAATTTCATTTTGAAAATAAGCAACTTCTTGAAAGAGCTATATTCATTTGCAAGCCTGTCTCTTGCCAGATATTCAAAAGCAGGTGCAATGGGGTCAGCTACCTCTGAGATATAAACAAAAGGTTTCGTGTATGAGTCAGTGTGACCTTTACCAGCAGAAAACAGGAGAACCAGAGCTGAAAGCAGCAGCTTATGTACTTAGTTAATCCAGCGGCATGAATAAGCAGAGTGTAAAAGGTACAAGTGTTTTCAGTGAGTGTGGATTAAATGTGGGGCTCGTGGGGCTCCTTCTCAATATTCATAGATGAAATGTGGCTAAAGGCTTGAATTTCTTCTTCATGGACCCCCAGTTCATGGACAGATGCATTCAAAGAATTATCACATTTCTCTCCAAAAGTTGAGAGCTTCTCACCCAACAAGTTCATCACCTATATAAGTAGATTTTAATGAGTCAAGTCCATCAAACAACAAAATAATCTTTCTTTTAGCAAAGTAATAAAAAGTACTCTGTTCCTTTATTTGGAATTATTTCAAATATTTTCCTCATGCATATTAGTGATTCTTCTTAAACTCTTTTGCAATTTGCTTCTTCAAAATAAAATTCTCCTTTAAAAGTATTTTTTTCCTTCCTAATATCTTTCAGGAGGAAGATTTCCTATGGTAAGTACCCTGCAGCTAAGTTCAGAGAATATTAAGCAGTGTTTGTTTTCGCTTGTGTATATTAATACTTAGAAATGTCCTAGAAGGTAATGAACTTAACTTGTCTTGGCAAAAAGTATACAAACGGTGAAGAGTACAGTCTGGGAGCTCTAGTCTGGTTTTCTGGACTTAATTGAGCATATAATTTTTCACTTGCAGATTTTTGGCACTAGAGAAGAAGAATATTGGTAGCATGACATTTACCCCAAGAGAATTCAAACTAGAGCTCATTTCCAGCAGTGGCATTAGGTTCCATGTTGCTTTCTCTATAAATGACCTGCACGACGTAGACCCTCGCATTCATCATCTGTTGAATAAATTAACAAACAGTGTATGCATGTGTGTATGTGTATAAGTACAAAATGCCTAGGCACACGCAGCTTGACATTTCACTGGAAGGGGGCCCATGATGATCTAAGTACATTTTGTACCACCACTCTGAGTTCTCTGAACTAACACTGGTGTATCATGAGTAAGCGGCTGCACTGGGGCTTTCTCAAGCCATCATTCTGACAGCCCTCAGAGGTCACTGAGGTCAGCAGCTGATAACAGAAAGCATTTCTCACATAAGTCAGGCCTGTCTTTCCCATTCTGCTCATGCGTTCATGTTGGTGGCATCAGAGTGCCTTTCCCTGGGATTGAGACAACGAGAAGACTTTCTGTGAGCCTCTGGTAGGGCTCAGAAAACAAAAGCTCTGCTGAGGGGTCCTGGATAGAACCAATTAGGTTTTCCTTAGTGTTTTCTGAGGTCCCAGGAAGCTTTTTTTCTACAGATTTATGGGAGATGTTCGTATTTTCTGTAGGTCTCTTTGCATAAGAGAAAAGTGCTTATTAATAACTAAGCTTTCTATTCAAATCTTTTTTGATGCACTTAGCAACACAGGCACTTTGTCCAAGGCCCAGGTGCCTGTCTACTCTGCAGCAAAGTCATAAATTGATGACCTGTTATTCGTTTTCTCAGCATTGTATTGAATTGATTGAAAAATTACATACACACAGAAAAGTGCTCATTATAAGTATATACAAAGTGAACACACCATGTAACTAACTACTACCCTTTCAATCACTATTCCTTCAAGAGAAACCACCATCCTGATTTAGCTAATACCATTGATTAGTTTACACGATTTTTGAATTTTATATAAGTGGATTCATAAATTATGAACCCTAATGTGTCTTGTTTTCTTTTACTTAGTATTATATTTATCAGACGTATCCTATGTTGTTGCAATTTTGGAGTTCATTCATTCTCACTACAGTATAGTATTCCTCTGCAGAAACAGACCAAGAAGAATCCATTTTACCCTGATGAGCACATGGGCTGTTCCCAGTTTGGGGTGCCTGTGAATAATGCTGCTATGAACACTCTTTTGTATGCCCTTTGGTGTGTACATTTTGGTACACACTGGTACATATTTCTGTTGGATATAAACCTAGGAGTGGATCTGCTGGTGATAGAGTACGCATATGCTCAGTTTTAATGCCAAATAGTTTTCCAACAGGTTTGATCAAATTTACACACCAACCAGCAGGATTTGAGAGTTGGTATTTTCAGTTTCTCGTCATGGCCATTCTGATACATATGTCATAAGATCATATTATAATTGTAATTTGCATTTCCCTGAGGATTAATAAAGCTGACAACTTTTCATATATATTAGTCATATATATTGGGCATCCTCTTTTTGAAGGTCATATTATTGATAGATTTTTCCCGTTTTACTGTTGGGGTTTCTGACTTTTTCTTATTGACTTGGGGGAGTTATATACTCTGGTTACAAATCCTTTGTCCATTACATGTATTACAAATACCTTTTCCCATTCTGTGTCTGTATGTTTTCCCATTCTTTTTTTTTGTATTTTATTTATTTATTTATACAGTAGGTTCTTATGAGTTATCTATTTTATACATATTAGTGTATATATGTCAATCCCCATCTCCCAATTCATCACACCGCCACCGCACCCCCACTTTCCCCCTCAGTGTCCATACATTGGTTCTCTACACCTGTGTCTCTATTTCTGCCTTGCGAACCAATTCATCTGTACCATTTTTTCAGATTTCACATATATGCGTTAATATACGATATTTGTTTTTCTCTTTCTGACTTACTTCACTCTGTATGACAGTCTCTAGGTCCATCCAGCTCACTACAAATAACTCAATTTCATTCCTTTTTGTGGCTGACTAATATACCATTGTATATATGTACCACATCTTCCTTATCCATTCATCTGTCGATGGGCATTTAGGTTGCTTCCATGTCCTAGCTACTGTAAATAGTGCTGTAATGAACATTGCAGTGCATGTGCCTTTTTGAATTATGGTTTTCTCTGGGTATATGCCCAGTAGTGGGATTGCTGGGTCATACTGTAATTCTATTTTTAGTTTTTTAAGAAACCTCCATACTGTTCTCCATAGTGGCTATATCAATTTACATTCCCACCAACAGTGCAAGAGGGTTCCCTTTTCTCCACACCCTCTCCAGCATTTGTTGTTTGTAGATTTTCTGATGATGCCCATTCTAACTGGTGTGAGGTGATACCTCATTGTACTTTTTTTTTTTTTTTTTTTCAGTATACGGACCTCTCACTGTTGTGGCCTCTCCCGTTGTGGAGCGCAGGCTCCAGACACGCAGGCTCAGCGGCCATGGCTCACGGACCCTCCGCTCCGCGGCATGTGGGATCCTCCCGGACCGGGGCACAAACCCGTGTCCCCTGCATCGGCAGGCAGACTCTCAACCACTGCGCCACCAGGGAATCCCCCTCATTGTACTTTTGATTTGCAATTCTCTAATAATTAGTGATGTTGAGTACCTTTTCATGCGCCTCTTGGCCACCTGTATGTCTTCTTTAGAGAAATGTCTATTTAGGTCTTCTGCCCATTTTTTTATTGTGTTGTTTGTTTTTTAAATATTGAGCTGCATGAGCTCTTTAAATATTTTGGAGATTAATCCTTTGTCCGTTGATACATTTGCAAATATTTTCTCCCATTCTGAGGGTTGTCTTTTCATCTCGTTTATAGTTTCCTTTGCTGTGCAAAAGCTTTGAAGTTTCATTAGGTCCCATTTGTTTATTTTTGTTTTTATTTTCATTACTGTAGGAAGTGGGTCAAAAAAGATCTTGCTGTGATTTATGTCTACCTATGTTTTCCTCTAAGAGATTGATAGTGTCCAGTCTTACATTTCGGTCTTTAATCCATTTTGAGTTTATTTTTGTGTATGGTGTTAGGGAGTGTTCTAATTTCATTCTTTTACATGTAGCTGTTGAGTTTTCCCAGCACCACTTAATAAAGACACTGTCTTTTCTCCATTGTATATCCTTGCCTCCTTTGTCATAGATTAGTTGATCATAGGTGTGTGGGTTTATCTCTGGCATCCTATCCTGTTCCATTGATCTACAGTTCAGTTTTTGTGCCAGTACCATACCATCTTGATTACTGTACCTTTGTAGTATAGTCTGAAATCAGAGAGTCTGATTCCTCCAGCTCTGTTTTTTTCCCTCAAGATTGCTTTGGTTATTTGGGGTATTTTGTGTCTCCATACAAATTTTAAGATTTTTTGTTCTAGTTCTGTAAAAAATGCCATTAGTAATTTGATAGGGATTGCATTGAATCTGTAGATTGCTTTGGGTAGTAGAGTCATTTTCACAATATTGATTCTTCCAGTCCAAGAACATGGTATATCTCTCCATCTGTTTGTGTCATCTTTGATTTCTTTCATCAGTGCCTTACAGTTTTCTGCGTACAGGTCTTTTACCACCTTAGGTAGGTTTATTCCTAGGTATTTTAAACTGTTTGTTGCAATGGTGAATGGGATTGTTTCCTTAACTTCTCTTTATGATCTTTCATTGTTAGTGTATAGGAATGCAAGAGATTTCTATGCATTAATTTTGTATCCTGCAACTTTACCAAATTCATTGACTAGCCCTAGTAGTTTTCTGCTGGCATTTTTAGGATTCTCTACGTATAGTATCATGTCATCTGCAAACAGTGACAGTTTTACTTCTTCTTTTCCAATTTGGATTCCTTTTATTTCTTTTTCTTCTCTGATTGCCATGGCTAGGACTTCCAAAACTATGTTGAATAATAGTGGTGAGAGTGGACATCCTTGTCTAGTTGCTGATCTTAGGGGAAATGCTTTCAGTTTTTCACCATTGAGCATGATGTTTGCTGTGGGTTTGTCATATATGGCCTTTATTACGTTGAGGTAGTTCCCCCTATGCCCACTTTCCGGAGAGTTTTTATCATAAATGGGTGTTGAATTTTGTTGAAAGCTTTTTCTGCATCTATTGAGATGATCATATGGTTTTTATTCTTCTATTTGTTAATATGGTGTATCACATTGATTGATTTGCATATACTGAAGAATACTTGCATCCCTGAAATAATCCCACTTGATCATACTGTATGATCCTTTTAATGCGTTCCTGGATTCTGTTTGCTAGTATTTTGTTGAGGATTTTTGCATCTATGTTCATCAGTGATATTGGCCTGTAGTTTTTTTTCTTTGTGACGTCTTTGTCTGGTTTTGGTATCAGGGTGATGGTGGCCTAGTATAATGAGTTTGGGAGTGTTCCTTCCTCTACAATTTTTTGGAAGAGTTTCAGAAGAATGAGTGTTAGTTCTTCTCTAAATGTTTGATAGAATTCACCCGTGAAGCCATCTGGGCCTGGGCTTTTGTTTGTTGGAAGATTTTTAATCACAGCTTCAATTTCATTACTTGTGATTGGTCTGTTCATATTTTCTATTTCTTCCTGGTTCAGTCTTGGAAGACTATATCTTTCTAAGAATTTGTCCATTTCTTCCAGTTTGTCCATTTTATTGGCATAGAGTGGCTTGTAGTAGTCTCTTATGATGCTTTGTATTTCTGCAGTGTCCACTGTCACTTCTCCTTTTTCATTTCTAACTTTATTGATTTGAGGCCTCTCCCTCTTTTTCTTGATGAGTCTGGCTAAAGGTTTATCAATTTTGTTTATCTTCTCAAAGAACAAGCTTATAGTTTTATTGATTTTTGTTATTGTTTTCTTTGTTTCTACTTCATCTGTTTGTGCTCTGATCTTTAGGATTTCTTTCCTTCTACTAACTGTGGGTTTTGCTTGTTCTTCTTTCTCTAGTTCCTTTAGGTGTAAGGTTAGATTGTTTATTTGAGATTTTTCTTGTTTCTTGAGGTAGGATTATAATACTATAAACTTCTCTCTTAGAACTGCTTTTGCTGCAACCCATAGGTTTTGGATTGTCGTGTTTGCAGTCATTTATCTCTAGGTATTTTTTGATTTCCTCTTTGGTTTCTTCAGTGATCTCTTGGTGATTTTAGTAATGTATTGTTTAGCCTCCAGGTGTTTGCGTTTGTTACCTTTTTTTTTCCCTGTAATTGATTTCTAATTTCATAGTGTTGTGGTCAGAAAAGATGCTTGATATGATTTCAATTTTCTTAAATTTACCGGGGCTTGATTTGTGACCCAAGATGTGATATATCCTGGAGAACGTTCTGCGTGCACTTGAGAAGAAAGTGTAATGGAGAACGTTCTGCGTGCACTTGAGAAGAAAGTGTAATCTGCTGTTTTCAGATGGAATGTCCTATAAATATCAATTAAATCTATCTGGCCTATTGTGTCATTTAAACCTTGTGTTTCCTTGTTAATTTTCTGTCTGGATGTTCTGTCCATTGGTGTAAGTGAGGTGTTAATGTCCCCCATTATTACTGTTTTACTGTCAATTTCCTCTTTTAGAGCTGTTTGCATTTGCCTTATGTATTGAGGTGCTCCTATGTTGGGTGCATATATATTTATAATTGCTATATCTTCTTGGATTGATCCCTTTGATCATTATGTAGTGCCCTTCTTTGTCTCTTGTAACATCCTTTATTTTAAAGTCTATTTTATCTGATATGAGTATTGCTACTCCAGCTTTCTTTTGATTTCCATTTGCATGGAATATCTTCAGACCTGGCGCTAGGTTGGAAGTGGGTCTCTTGTAGACAGCATATATATGGGTCTTGTTTTTGTATCCATTCAGCAAGCCTGTGTCTTTTGGTTGAAGCATTTTAATCCATTCACATTTAAGGTAATTTTCGATATGTATGTTCCCATTACCATTTTCTTAATTGTTTTGGGTTTGTTTTTGTAGGTCCTTTTCTTTTCTTGTGTTTCCCACTCAGATAAGTTCCTTTAGCATTTGTTGTAGAGCTGGTTTGGTGGTGCTGAATTCTCTTAGCTTTTGCTTGTCTGTAATGCTTTTGATTTCTCCATCGAATCTGAATGAGATCCTTGTTGGGTAGCGTAATCTTGGTTGTAGGTTCTTCCCTTTCATCACTTTAAATATATCGTGCCACTCCCTTCTGGCTTGTAGAATTTCCATTGAGAAATCAGCTGTTAACCTTATGGAAGTTCCCTTGTATGTTATTTGTCATTTTTTCCTTGTTCCTTTTAATAATTTTTCTTTGTCTTTAATTTTTGTCAATTTGATTACTATGTGTCTCAGCGTGCTTCCTCTTGGGTTTATTCTGCCTGGGATTCTCTGTGCTTCTTGGACTTGGGTGGCTATTTCCTTTCCCATGTTAGGAAAATTTTCAACTATAATCTCTTGAAATATTTTCTCAGGTCCTTTCTCTCTTTCTCCTTCTGGGACCCCTATAATATAAATGTTGGTGTGTTTAATGTTGTCCCAGAGGCCTCTTAGGCTGTCTTCATTTCATTTCATTCTTTTTTCTTTATTCTGTTCTGTGGCAGTGAATTCCACCATTCTGTCTTCCAGATCACTTATCCGTTCTTCTGCCTCAGTTATTCTGTTATTGATTCCTTCTAGTATGTTTTTCATTTCAGTTACTGTATTATTCATCTCGGTTTGTTTGTTCTTTAATTCTTCTAGGTCTTTGTTAAACACTTCTCGCATCTTCTCGATCTTTGCCTCCATTCTTTTTCCGAGGTCCTGGATCATCTTCACTATCATTATTCTAAATTCTTTTTCTGGAAAGTTGCCTAGCTCCACTTCATTTAGTTGTTTTTCTGGGGTTTTATCTTGTTCCTTCATCTGGTACATAGTCCTTTGCCTTTTCATTTTGTCTATCTTTCTGTGAATGTGGTTTTCATTCCATAGGCTGCAGAATTGTAGTTCTTCTTGCTTCTGCTGTCTGCCCTCTGGTGTCTTTTCCCATTCTGAGTGCCTTCTCACCTTCTTCATGATATGAACTTAAGGACTTATGTTTTAATAAACATAAGTCCTTAAGTTCAACATAATACAATTTACCAATTTTTTCCTTTATAGCTAGAAATATTTCCCTACCCCAAGTGTCACAAAGATAGTCTTGTATGTTTTCTTCCAAAATATTTTAATGTTATCTTTCATGTTTATATCAATTTTTGTATGTTATGAGGTAATATTCAAGATACATTAAACCATGTTATTCTTAAGTAAGTTGACATTCTTTTTTTTTTTCTGTATACCTTCCAAAATTTAAGAGAGATCATCCAGGTAAAGTCTCAATAGGTCATAGTTTCAACAGTATCTTGCCCGGGAAAATACCTCTCTGTAATATAAAAACTATGATCTAATTAACACCTAGTCCAAAAAAACTGGGTAAAGGAAAGCAAAATACTATCATTATTCAAGTAGAGAACTATATTTTCCTTCCTACTTCTGTAATATCTTTTGAACAAATGAAGCAGGAAAAAAAACAACAATTTGAAGATGACAGAAAAAATGCACTGGACAAATAATTTGAAATTTCTCTGTCCCTGTGAGCTGCATGAGTGTTAGCTGTAGCTACACAAATGCAACTTGGGAACATCAAGTTTCCTTTCAGGATTGCTTTACCAATCCATATAAAAGGTGTCTTCCTTTTAATATAAACCCATATATGCCACATTAAACAAATTTAATTTCATGCTTTTAGGATAACAGTCATTTAAATTTATTATTTACTATTTTGTTGGTTCACTACTTTATTTACTCTGTTATTTGAGAAATCAATCAAGATATAGGATTCTAGTTATAAAGGCGCTATTTTATAAAATATTTTGTCTTCTTCAGCACTGTCCAGCAGAGCTAACTACTATGATGAAAATGTCCTTCAGCCACAGACCTGCACTGCACTGTCCAGTAGAGCAGCTGCTAGCCACATATAGCTGCTGAGCACTTGAAATGTGTCTAGTGAGACCAAGCAACTGAGTTTTCAATTTTATTTAATTTTAATTCAGTTAGATTTAAATATAAATAGTCACATGTGGCTAGTGGCTACTGGATTAGACAGCACTGTGCAGGCCTATCTAATCTCAAAAGTGTGAAATTTTCAAGGAATTATCCCCATGGTAAGATGGAAAAAGGCAGCACTAATCTTGCAAATGATTAATTACATAGGGATTTATGCAACTAAGCAACCATCTCCAACCTAAAGTTAGAATGAGTAAGGATTCTAGTTCTGTACACACACACACACACACACACACACACACACACGCACACACACACACATAGACACCAGGATTTTTGCTCAAGATGTAAAAGTTCAGTGCCAGATTGGAAGGCAGTATACCTTCTTGCTACCAATTACCATTCTCTCTATATATAACCTAGAGCTAAGTTTGTAAGATGCTTGGCAGGATTCCTACCACGCATTCCATAGACTAGGAATTAAATAGCACCTTTATCCAAGTTCCAGGAGAGAGACCAAGCTTACTTTTTTAGGAACATTAATCAAAAATCTCTTGAAGAAACCACTTCCTGCAATTCCAAAGCACACAGAAGTTTATTCTGTATCACAAGTTGATGAACTATTAAAACATTCAATTAAAGTTTTGTAAATATACTTTAATATAGTAAGTTCAACTATGCTTTAAATATACTTTGTACCATTAACATAGTTTAATATGTTCATACTGATATATATATATCATCTACCTCCTTTTATGACTAACATTTAATATTATCCTAAAATTTACTCTTGAAATTATAATCTATTTTCATTAATGCAACTAATTTTATACTGCTTATAATGCCTTATATATGACAGAATTTAAATAAATTTTAAGTATTAATATTTAGTTTCAAAATAATTTTTCTGATTATAATATATATCTTCTGAAACAACACTGAGCCAAAATTTACAACATGGATATTTCTTGCTACAAAGAAAATGATTAATATATATATGAGTGTAATCTGTGTAGGAACAAAAATGGGGGGAAGGAGGTGTTTGCTTCATTTTATATTGTTTTGTTTAGTAAAATAAGGTGCTGGTTTTTTCCAAAGAGGAGCTTGTTTCCAATAGAATTTTTTTTTACTAATGTATAGTTGATATACAATATCATATTAGTTTCAGGTGTACAACATAGTTATTATGTTGAGGTATATTCCCCCAATACCCACTTTGTTGAGAGTTTTTATCATAAATGGAAGTTGGATTTTGTCAAATTCTTTTTCTGCATCTATTGAGATGATCATATGATTTTTATCATTTGTCTCAATAATGTGGTATATAACACTGATAGGCATATATTGAACCATCCTTGCATCCTTGGGATAAACACCACTTGATCATGGTGTATGATCCTTTTACTATATTGTTGAACTAGTTTGCCAGTATTTTGTTGAAGTTTTTGCATCTATGTTTATTAGGGATATTGACCTCTAATTTTTGTGGGGGTTGGTACTGTCTTTATCTGGTTTTGCTGTCAGGGTAATGCTGGCCTCGTAGAGTGAACTTGGAAATGATCCTTCCTCTTCAATTTTTTGGAATAGTTTTAAAAGAATAGGTATTAACTCTTCTTTAAATGTTTGGTAGAATTCACTCTCAAGAATTGAAAACTATTTAGAATATTTTCCCAGTATAGTATATGTTTGCACTTTACAAACTCTCAACAAATAAAACTCTTCAAAATTACTGCAAAAACTACTCTCTGTTAACCTTATGCTCTCCAGTTTTGCTCTCCCCTTGATACTAGTCCTAGTTCTCCTCTTTCACTCACACAGAGCGCTAAACCCACCTTCTGTTTCACAGAGCAATTCCTCTTGCCCCAAAACTTGCACACACAACTGATTCTCTTTGGGGAACAAAAATCCACGTGCTTTAAAGGTAGTTTAGCGACCAAGTATTGTACACAGACTTGCTCCCCTCGGCTAAGTAGCTTAATTGAAGTTATGTGCAGTACCCTTCCTGAGCAGGATGAGAAAATGGATCATCTGATTCAAACAATGCTTTAATGATAGCCACCTCCATCCCCAAATAAGGACATATCTGGATCCACGTGAGACTTTCCCAAGATTCTGATTCTTGAAGCTCCCCACTCCACCAAGCACTGCCACAGTGGTGGGCCCCTTAGCTATTAAGAATAGACTGCAGGTGAATTGAGGCTGGGAAGATGCATTGAGAACCACAGACTTCATTTCAGTCACTCTGCAGTCATCAGAAGTTTATCATTCTGACTGCTTTCCAGACAGCAAGGCTGGCTTCTTTGGCAGCCCCCTAAATGTGGATGACCCTCTCCCCAAAGTGCTACATTCAACCATCTATTTTGTTTTCACTTGATTTGCTTTGGCGGTGAGCTCTTCTGAGGTCTAATAGCCTCCTCATCAGCAGGACATTCCTAATCTAGTAGCCCCCAACACCCACCCCCAGCTGTCACCAACAACCCAATGCCACACTTCCAGCTCCTCCTGAGGTCACTCTTCCCTATAAAGTCCCCCCACAAATCAAATTGTAATGACAATTAAATCCATCATGTTCTTGACAACACTGTTGAAACAGCTTGACTTAGCAATGTTAAATATAAGATAAAAATCAGATAAATGTAAAACACATTTCTCCCTCATACCAGAGGAAAATGTCATTTGCACTCTAGAAAATAGCTTTTCTCCTTAAACCAGTGGGCTTTCTTCTTGCAAGAAGATATCTTTTTCTCTCTAAAGATCAGCATGATATACAATCTGAGGTGAATTACAGTCTAAAACTTGTTTGTTTTTTGTTTGCTTATTTTTTAACATCTTTATTGGAGTATATATAATTGCTTTACAACGTTGTGTTAGCTTCCGCTTTATAACAAAGTGAATCAGTTATACGTATACATATGTCCCCATATCTCTTCCCTCTTGCATCTCCCTTCCTCCCACCCTCCCTATCCCACCCCTCTAGGTGGTCACAAAACACCGAGCTGATCTCCCTGTGCTATGCGGCTGCTTCCCACTAGCTATCTATTTTACGTTTGGTAGTGTATATATGTTCATGCCCCTCTCTCACTTTGTCCCAGCTTACCCTTCCCCCTCCCCATATCCTCAAGTCCATTCTCTAGTAGGTCTGTGTCTTTATTCCCGTCTTGCCCCTAGGTTCTTCATGACCATTTTGTTTTTAGATTCCATATATATGTGTAAAACTTGTTTTTTTAAATCTTCAGGTAATGAAATTCTAGTCTGTTGTGTTAGTATCTTGTAATGATCAAAGAATCTTGTGTGATTCTAGACCCCACAGGACCTCAAGCTTTCATTTTAAAATTGCTTTTCCTGGGACAGCAGTAAAGAGAGCCCAGGTAAATAAGCTCTGCCAGAGAATCTACTAACCTTAGGACGCTGCATGAAAATTACATTAGAATTATTTTTACATTTAAGTTCCTGATACTATAATTTTGTTATCTCTTCATTCAAGTATTTTATAAGTAAAAAAAAAGAAAGAATGGAAGCCAAGAAGGCAAGGAGAAAGAGAAAGAAAGGAAGAAGGAAGGAAGGAAGGAAGGAAGGGAGGGAGGGAGGGAGGAAAAGAAAGAGAGAGAATAAAGTTAACTGAGGTTATATTTATTTGAATTCTCATTTAATTAATTTCTTTAATTAATTTCTTCTACTGAAGAAACCCTAGTCTTCTAGTGCGAACATCAGATGAACAATTTAATACAAACGAATGGGATTTGCTGCCTGGGGTTTCCTTTGGAGGTAGAGAAACTTCCAGAAAACTATTATTTCTTCTTTGCCCCAAATAATTTAAGAATAACTCCTAAGCTCACGAGGACTAAGTCCAGCATTAAATTTTATGTTCTTTGTGTATAATCTAATCATCACTAAGCTCCCCCTTGCCTGTCAGGAAAGACTGACATTGGCCATGGTCACTGTAAACTACAGCAAGGTGATAATTGGATGTGTCAACTACGAATTTCCTGAGATTTATCTAACCTTCAAGAATGTTGAAAACCCTAGTGAAAACTGCATTCCAACTCAAAATGTCTGCCTAAATCACCTTATGTAATTGCATGAAAAACACTCCCATGAGGGAGCAGAGCCAGATGTTTGGAGAAAGGCTTTAGTGTGATTCTACATCTGTAGAATGGTTTTCATCAAATTAGTATTCAGAAATAGATGTTTCTGAAGATGAAGTGGCTTAGCTGGGGAGAGCAGGGAAGCTAACTTGTAAAGCTAGTGCTAAGCAATATTTTTCAGTGGAGGAAATGAGTTCAACCTTTTTTAGGAACTTGTTCAAATGAAGAAATTCATACAAACTTCAAAAAGTAAACTGTAAATTATCTTACCTATTGTGTTTCAGATTCAGTATTTATCTCACTAACACAGGTGGGTGAAGCAGGTATTAACAGTTACCGAATGTACTGTGGAACAGATTTAAACACTTTTGAAGAAAATAGATACAATTTTTCAGAGACACTCAGGAGGAGTTATAGCAAGTGAACTCTCCCACAACTATCCTACCTGCCCAGGATCGAATTTATGGTTCTGACTGTGTCAATGACTCCTTCAATTAGTTCATTTACTATAGCAGTTTGAATTTTTGATGCCATTCCTTTTGAAAATTTTAATTTGTTTAAATAAATCAAACTAAATTCATAGTAGAAAATAACTATATTTAACTTTTTTATTATATAATCAGTGGATGTTCATTACAGCAAACTAGAAAATACCAATAATCAGTAAATGTATTGCTCCTTACTTCAGTAGAGGTCAAGCTATTTATTTCCGTGAGATGGCAGTGTCCAGAGTGATAAGAACAGACGCATGTAAGTAGATTTGTGGACTGCTTTGTCACAGTTTACTGGAGGTAGGAGTGGGATGGGGGCAGATAGTAATAAGCAGACCAGCTATTTAGATGCTGTGCATCTTGTTCCCTGACCATAATTTGTTGTACTTTTAGACATTTATGCTACTGTGGGCAAATAAACAAAACAAAATACATCACATCCCCACTCTGCAAATGCTTATTTTATTAGTATCATGCAGGTAGTGTGACAGAATGGAAATGTTTGGCCCTCAGTAGCCTGCTGTGTGACTTTGAGAAAATTAACTTCTTTGTAAAATTGCAGTGCTATTCCTCACAATACCGAAGCCTCCTTTATCTACTATCAGTGTATTATTTTATTGTTTTTCCATTTTAAAAAAAATATGGTTTCAGAAGTTAGAATTTAAGAATACTTTGGTTTCTTTTTCATAACCTAAAACATTTTACAAAACATATTGTAATTTAATATTAAAGCTTGAAGGAGAAAATAGAATTCTATTTATAGAAAGTTGTTAACTTGATCGAAATTATTCCCGCCTCTGAAGTGAAATATGCTCAGAATGGAACATTAAATTTTTGCCAAGTGTTAGAAACTACTCCCCTAAAATCCCATAAAAATTTTAAAAAATAAATTTAATTCAATTTATAGTAAATACTAAATAAGCACATTTAACTTTTTTATTATATAATCAGCAGGTGTCCATTACAGAAAACTAGGAAACACAAATAAGCAGTAAGTGTATTTATACTAAGCCTCGTTTTTCTCATTTGTAAACTCAGGATAATCATATGTATACTACTGGGTTCTTGGGATTAAATAAGATAGATAGGTAAATAGGTGGTAGATAGATAGACGGGACAGAAAGCCCAGAATCCCACCACCGCTAGTCTGATGAAACTCAGGAACAGAGTCAGTTTATAATAATTTCTGGGATTTTACCAATAAGCTATAATACCATACTTTTTGTTTCAATCCAACTGCTTGTCCAAGTTTATTTAAACAGGAAAAAAAATCAAGCACCAACTAAGCTCATGGCTAAATAAAACTTAGAAGATTAATGTCACTTTCTCTTCAATAAAAAGTGCATTTCTGCAATTCTCTTCTCTGTTGATCTTCCCAAGTAAAAATTACTTGAGATCTTAATTAAGTTCAGGCCTAAGGATGAATATTATTAATTAATGATTTCTTAAATCACAGCATCTCAATTTAAGGAGCCATGTCAAAGGCCGTCCTTTGAGTCCCTTCCCCACTATGTTACTGCCTCATATACCTGCTCTGTTGTACCTCTCTCTCTTAGTCTGCTTATCTAAAATTAGAAGTAGCAAGGCCCTTAATGGTTACAGACTCCTCTCCAGGAAGGATAGGAATGACTTTTAATGTTAGATCATACTGCCCTATGCTCTTGCTTCCAGAAATGGAGTAGAGGGCTACCATTTACAGGAGAAGAAAGAACAGAGAAGATGGAAGACTAAAGTTTCAAACCTTAATAACTATGAGAATTTGGGTAATGTATTTATCTTAAGCAAGGATTTCTTTATTAATAAAGTAAGAAAAATAAAATATATATTTCTGGCTTATTACAGGGATTAAATGAAAGCATATATGAAAGTTTTAAGATTCCAAACACACATTACTTTTCATTAATCCAAAAAAATTAGTTTGTAGGTTAAAGTTAGTCAATTGCTCATAAGCCCTTTCTTGTAATCAATTTTATTGAGGTATAATTTATATATAGGAAAAACAGAGAGAGAGAGAGAGAGATGATAGATAGATAGATAGATAGATAGATAGATAGATAGATAGATAGTCTGGTGAGTTTTGATAAATGTATGCATTTGTAAAACAAATATTAGACTACAATCAAGATACAGAACAGTTCCATCCCACTCCCACCCACAAAGTGTCCTGGTGCCTCATCACAGACAGTCAGCCACACCAGTCCCAGCATCAGGCCACCACTGCTCTGCTTCTCTCTCTCTAGATTTGTTTCTTCTACATTGTCACATGAATGAGTATGTACTCTTTTGTGTTTGGCTTCTTTTGCTTAGTATAATGCCTTTGAGATTCATCCATGATGTTGTGTCCATCAATAGTTTCTTCTTTTTTATTGATGAATAATCTTCCATCCTAAGATATACTACAATTCGTTCATCCTTTCACCAGTTTCTGAGACGTACTCCCCAGTATGGAGCTATTATGAGTAAAGATGCTATTAACATTTATTTAAAGTTGTGTGTGCACATATAATTTCAATTCCCTAAGGGTAAATATTGAGTAGAATTGCTGAGTTGTATGTTGAATACATCTTTAATGGTATAAGAAACAGCCAAACTATTTTCCAAAATGGCTGTTCCATTTTGTATACCCACCAGCAATGTATGAGACTTCCACTTGCTCCACCTCCTCATCAACACTTGGTGTTGTTGGTCTTTTTAACTGTAGTCATTCTAGTAGGTATGAGGTGATATCTCATTGTGATTTTAATTTCACTTTCTCAGTGACTTTTCCAGTGCTAGTTGATCATTCCTTCTTCTCTAAAGTGTTTGTCTAAATCTTTTGTCACTTTTAATTGGGCTATTAGTTTTCTTATTACTGAGCTGTAATAGTTCTTTCTACATCCTGGGTACAAGTTTTTGTCAAATATATGTTTTTTGAATATTTTCATCTAGTCTGTGATTTGCCTTATTTTATTTATAAGAACACAAGTTTATAACG
Source organism: Physeter macrocephalus (assembly GCF_002837175.3). Taxonomy (NCBI): domain Eukaryota; kingdom Metazoa; phylum Chordata; class Mammalia; order Artiodactyla; family Physeteridae; genus Physeter; species Physeter macrocephalus. The sequence goes on from NC_041224.1 coordinate 2,393,111, forward strand.
TTGATGAAGTCCAATTTATCAATTATTTTTATGGTTCATCTTTTTAAATGTTTGAAGTAGGAAATCTTTACCTGTCCCAGTTTTATGAGGATTTTCCTTTATGAAGTGTTGTGCCTTTATGTCTGGGATTCCCTTTTGAATTGATTTATGTATATGATAAATACATATAATATTTATGTCAGTTTCATATGTTTTCATATGTATAATCCAATTATTCCATCATCATTTGTTGAATAGACTATCTTTTCACTATTCTATCACCTTGGCACCTTTGTCAAAAATCAATTAATCCTTTGTGTGTAGGTTTGTTTCTAGACTCTCTATTCTGTTTTATTGCTTTACATGCTTATCCTCTTGCCAATAGTTATAATAACGTAGCTTTGTAGTAGGTCTTGAAATCAAGTATTTTAGGTCCTTAAATTTTGTTATTCTTTTTTCAAAATGGTGTTGGCTACTCTAGATTGTTGGCATTCTCATAAACTTCAGAATCAGCTTACCAACCTCTACAAAAGAAAAAGAAAGCTACCGAGATTGTAATTGGGATTATACTGAACTTGTACTTCAATATGGGAGAAAATGAGTATTCCACATCCTTATTTTCTATCTTCTTTTTTGTCAAAAACCAAGAAGAGAGTGCTGAAACCTCCAACTGTAACTGTGGATGTTACTTTTCCTTTCAACTTTTGCCTTGAATATTTTGAAGCTCTGTTATTTGATGCATAGATACTTATGGACTGCATGTCTTGAATTTACTCCTTTATCACTATGAAATGTTCCCCCTTTATCCCTGCTAGTATTCTTTGTTCAAAGGTCCATTTGTTTAATATTAATATAGCTACTTCAACTTTCTGAAGATTAGTGCTTGCTTGGTATATCTTTTTTAATACTTTTACTTTGAACCTATCTGTTTTTATATTTAAGTATGTTCCTTGTAGAGAAAGTATAGACTTTTGGTTTCAGATCCAACAGGTAAAGTGCATGGAAGGCATCATCTATCCTTAAAACAAGAAAAAGCTGAATTGAAAATCAGTAACCTTTCTTGGACCCAGTTGAGGCTGCATGGCAACTGCTACCCCAAAATCTGAAGAGACAGGTGAATTTAGAGATTCATAGCTAAGATCTGCTTACCAAGAGCACAGCAACTGTAGCCATAAGCTAGTATAAGCACCTGAATTATAATTATGAAGAAATGTTAGAGGCTGGTGTGGATTAACATGACAGGGAGAAACTTTTGAGGACTGTATTTTTAGAGGAGGCCTCCAGACTTTTGTGGGTTTTACCTCCAGGAATCCCACCAGGTTCTCATAGTGAAGGCGTGAGAAAGATTACCTTTTGGCTGTGGAACAGCTGAGGAGGTATCATTGTGTAATATGCCCAGAGCATACTTCATCAGAAAGACCTACTCTCCAAGGGAGAAGACTTTACCAGAGACTTATCCAAACAGGGAAAGAGAACATTTTCCCCACTCCAGCACTTTCTAGTCTTCCTATATCCCCCCAAGTTTGGTGGTGTGGGAGGAGGTAAGAAACACTTGTAAAGGTCACAGCCCAGGGACACAGGCTCACTAAGAAACAAATTTCATCAAAAGATTATAGAATTAGTCCCTCTCACACATCACTGCCTCAACAGGCCTCCAGTATACTAACACTGGATTACCACTAAAAGCTGCAAGACACAGTCTTTCTTGGAGAAGGAGTATATGAGAAGCTAAAAGTCAATAGGGGAAACAAAAACAAGGACACTGGAGGAATTTGAAGCCTCTGGTACCAACAGATAAAGCAAACATTAAGTACACCTTAACCCCTGGCCAGATTAATAACATAAAATCTCAGTAAAGGTCTATTTACTTCAACTCCTATTATGGATACATCACATCCAATTTTCAACAATTACAAGACATGCTCAAAGTCAAGAAAAAAATAAAAAAGAATGAGAGACAAAGCAAGGAGCAGAATCAGATTCAGATATACAAATGTTGGAATGACCAGACAATGATTAAATGCTAAGAACAAATATAGCTGAGTGGGGTTATTTTTTGTTTTTTTGTGGGTTTTTTTCCCCCCAATCTAATAATCTCTCTCTTTTAGTCAACTAGTTAAACCACTTGCATTTAATGTAATTATTATTATGGTTGAATTTAAGTCCACCATCTTACTATTGTTTATATTTCTTTTGTTTTTCCTTTTATTCCTTTTTTTGAATTTAATTTATTAATTATTCCATTTTATCTTCCCTAGTGCATTACAAGTTACACCTCTTGGTTTCATTTTGTATTGATTGCTTTGTGGTTTACAATATGTACCTTTAATTTATAACAGTCCATCTTCAAGTGATATCATATTGTTTCACATATAATGTAAGAACCACAAAATGTAGAACAGTATACTTCCACTTTCTTAACTTCTGTCCTTTGTGCCATTGTCACCATACATTTTACCTCTATGTATGTTAAAAAGCTCACAATACACTGTTATAAATTTTTATTAAACAGTCAATTTATGACTAAAGTCTAAATGTATGACTAAATTCTAAAGAAATATTTTAAATTGAAAAAAATACCTGTCCTATTAATCACATATTTAATATTTCTAGCACTCTTCATTCCTTTATGTAGATGCAAGTTTCCATCTGGTATCCTTTCCTTCCATCTGAAGAACTTCCTATAACATCTCTTGTAGTGCAGATGTGCTGGCAATAAAATCTACCAGCTTCAGTGTGTCTGAAAAATTCCATCTCCATGTTTAAAGGATATCTTCATTGGATTTTTCTTTTCATGCTAGAGATGTTTTTCTATCATCTTCTGAAAATAAAGCCTGAGATCATCCTTTTTCCTCTTGTGTCTTTGATAGCTTCTAATTTCTCTTTATCACTAGTTTTCAGCAATTTGACTCTGATGTGGTTTGGCATGTTTTTCTTTGTGATCATCTGGCTTCAGATTCTTCATACCTTTTTTTTTTCAGATTTCAACTCCTGGGATCTAAATATTCTTTGTTACTTTTTTCAGTCTTTTTCCTTCTATGTGCTTCATTTTGGATTAGATGGTTTCTGTTTTGATGGGTTCTTCTGTAGTTTCTAACAATCCATGAATCTCATAGATTTCTCATTTCAGATACTGTATTTTTTCACATTTAAGTCTTTCATTCCATTTTTGTCTTTTTTATCTTTTCTATTTCTCTTCCCATTATGTTCATGTTTTGAATTAAATTTTTGAACTATTTACAAGACCCATTTAGAAGTCCTTGTCTGCTAATTCTATCATTTCTATGACTCCTGGTTTTATTTCTATTGAATTATTATTTTCCTGGTTATGAATTACTCTATTCTAGTTCTTGCCACATATAGAAGTTTTTGATTGGATGCTGGACATTGTGAGTAATGACAACGAGTATCTGGATTTAGTTGTCTTTTTTTTTTTTTGACAGTATTGAGATTTACTTTAGCAAGCAATTTAGTTATTTTTGGATTACTTGATCCTTTAATACTTGTTTTTATTCCTTGTTAGAGTGGGTCGGGAGTAATCTTTATTCTAGATGTAGTTTAGTCCTACTGTAAAGGTGTGACCTTTCTAAGTTGTCTATGATGTGTGTAATCAACAAAGACTCTCCACTGTGTCTGAATATAGCTCAAAAACTCCCTGTTCTGTGTTCAGCTTACAGCTCTCTGGTTCTTTGCCCTACCTTGTAGAATTTCACCAAATACATGCACATATTAAGATTCAGCAAAGGCTCAAATGAACCCCTATGCAGATTGTTTTTTTTTGTTGTTGCTGTTGTTGTTGTTTTGCTTAGCTCAATCCTTTTCAGAACTCCACTTTACAACTTCCAGCTAACACGACCTCATTGAATTCTGATATGGGTATCTTCAACTCATTAAGAATAACCTGCTCTGCTGGAGATAGAAGATAGCCCTCTCATACCACATTCCAAAATGTGCTTTGAAGCAGAAAGCCAGGGTGGTTGTGTGGTTGGATTAATTTCATTTGTCTTGCTCCTCTCAGGAAACAGAGTCTTACACTGTCTGTGGCTCAATGATTGATGACAGTGGTTTCATACATTTTACTCTGTCTTCCACTGTTTATGTCAGGAAAATAAGTTTGTTTTCTCTCAGGCAATCATGTTCAGAAACAAAGTCTAACAATCTATTTTGACTGATTTTTTACTGACTCAACATAATGATATAATAGTAATAATAATAATATACTCATAGGGGGGCGCCTTCAAGATGGTGGAGGAGTAAGACGTGGAGATAACCTTCCTCCCCAAAAATACATGAAAACTACATCTACATGTGGAACAGCTCCTACAGAACACCTACTGAATGCTGGCAGAAGACCTCAGACTTCCCAAAAGGCAAGAAACTCCCCACGTACCTGGGTAGGGCAAAAGAAAAAAGATAAAACAGAGACAAAAGAATAGGGATGGGACCTGCTCCTCGGGGAGGGAGCTGTGAAGGAGGAAAGGTTTTCACACACTAGGAAGCCCCTTCACTGGCAGAGACAAGGGGTGGGCAGGGGGGAAGCTTTGGGCCCACAGAGGAGAGCACAGCAACAGGGGTGCGGAGGGCAAAGTGGAGAGATTCCGTCACAGAGGATCGGTGTCAACCAGCACTCACCAGCCCGAGAGGCTTGTCTGCTCACCCGAGGGGGCGGGTGGGGGTTGGGAGCTGAGGCTCGGGCTTCGGAGGTCAGATGCCAGGGAGAGGACTGGGGTTGGCTGCATGAACACTGACTGAAGAGGGCTACTGCACCACAGCTAGCTGGGAGGGAGTCCGGGAAAAAGTCTGGACCTGCCGAAGAGGCAAGAGACCATTGTTTCAGGGTGCACGAGTAGAGGGGATTCAGAGTGCCACGCTCCAGAGACGGGTGCAAGCCACGTCTATCAGCAAGGACCCCAGAGACGGGCATGAAATGCTGAGGCTGCTGCTACAGCCACCAAGAAGGCTGTGTACAAGCACAGTTCACTATCCACACCTCACCTCCCAGGAGCCTGTGCAGCCCGCCACTGCCAGGGGCCCGGGATCAAGGGACAACTTCCCCGGGAAAACACACAGCACACCTCAGGCTGGTGCAACGTCACGCTGGCCTCTGCCGCCACAGGCTCACCCCGCATCCGCATCCCTCCCTCCCACCAGCCTGAGTGAGCCAGAGCCCCCTAATCAGTTGCTACTTTAACCCCGTCCTGTGTGAGAGAAGAACACACGCCCTCAGGAGACCTACATGCAGAGGCGGGTCCAAATCCAAAGCTGAACCCCAGGAGCTGTGTGAACAGGGAAGAGAAAGGGAAATCTCTCATAGCAGCTTCAGAAGCAGCGGATTAAATCTCTACAATCAAATTGATGTACCCTGCACCTGTGGAATACCTGAGTAGACAATGAATCATCTCAAAACTGAGGCGGTGGACTTTGGGAGCAACTGTAGACTTGGGGTTTGCTTTCTGCATCTAATTTGTTTATGTTTATCTTAGTTTAGTATTTAGAGCTTATTATCATTGGTAGATTTGTTTATTGATTTGGTTGCTCTCTTCCTTTTTAAATTTTTTATATATGTATTTTTTTCTTTTTTTTCCTTTTTCTCTTTTTCTGAGTGTGCATGTGTATGCTTCTTTGTGTGATTTTCTCTGTATAGCTTTGCTTTGGCCATTTGTCCTAGGGTTTTGACTGTTCGTTTATTTATTTATTAGTATAATTTTTAGCACTTCTTATCATTGGAGGATTTGTTTTTGGTTTTCCTGCTCTCTTCTTTCTTTCTCCCTTCCTTTTTTTTTAATTTTTAATTTTTAAATTTTTAATATTTTTTTCTATTTTAATAACTTTATTTTATTTTATTTATTATTTTATTTTATTTATTTCAGTGCTATTCCTCACAATACCGAAGCCTCCTTTATCTACTATCAGTGTATTATTTTATTGTTTTTCCATTTTAAAAAAAATATGGTTTCAGAAGTTAGAATTTAAGAACACTTTGGTTTCTTTTTCATAACCTAAAACATTTTACAAAACATATTGTAATTTAATATTAAAGCTTGAAGGAGAAAATAGAATTCTATTTATAGAAAGTTGTTAACTTGATCGAAATTATTCCCGCCTCTGAAGTGAAATATGCTCAGAATGGAACATTAAATTTTTGCCAAGTGTTAGAAACTACTCCCCTAAAATCCCATAAAAATTTTAAAAAATAAATTTAATTCAATTTATAGTAAATACTAAATAAGCACATTTAACTTTTTTATTATATAATCAGCAGGTGTCCATTACAGAAAACTAGGAAACACAAATAAGCAGTAAGTGTATTTATACTAAGCCTCGTTTTTCTCATTTGTAAACTCAGGATAATCATATGTATACTACTGGGTTCTTGGGATTAAATAAGATAGATAGGTAAATAGGTGGTAGATAGATAGACGGGACAGAAAGCCCAGAATCCCACCACCGCTAATCTGATGAAACTCAGGAACAGAGTCAGTTTATAATAATTTCTGGGATTTTACCAATAAGCTATAATACCATACTTTTTGTTTCAATCCAACTGCTTGTCCAAGTTTATTTAAACAGGAAAAAAAATCAAGCACCAACTAAGCTCATGGCTAAATAAAACTTAGAAGATTAATGTCACTTTCTCTTCAATAAAAAGTGCATTTCTGCAATTCTCTTCTCTGTTGATCTTCCCAAGTAAAAATTACTTGAGATCTTAATTAAGTTCAGGCCTAAGGATGAATATTATTAATTAATGATTTCTTAAATCACAGCATCTCAATTTAAGGAGCCATGTCAAAGGCCGTCCTTTGAGTCCCTTCCCCACTATGTTACTGCCTCATATACCTGCTCTGTTGTACCTCTCTCTCTTAGTCTGCTTATCTAAAATTAGAAGTAGCAAGGCCCTTAATGGTTACAGACTCCTCTCCAGGAAGGATAGGAATGACTTTTAATGTTAGATCATACTGCCCTATGCTCTTGCTTCCAGAAATGGAGTAGAGGGCTACCATTTACAGGAGAAGAAAGAACAGAGAAGATGGAAGACTAAAGTTTCAAACCTTAATAACTATGAGAATTTGGGTAATGTATTTATCTTAAGCAAGGATTTCTTTATTAATAAAGTAAGAAAAATAAAATATATATTTCTGGCTTATTACAGGGATTAAATGAAAGCATATATGAAAGTTTTAAGATTCCAAACACACATTACTTTTCATTAATCCAAAAAAATTAGTTTGTAGGTTAAAGTTAGTCAATTGCTCATAAGCCCTTTCTTGTAATCAATTTTATTGAGGTATAATTTATATATAGGAAAAACAGAGAGAGAGAGAGAGAGATGATAGATAGATAGATAGATAGATAGATAGATAGATAGATAGATAGATAGATAGATAGATAGATAGATAGATAGATAGATAGATAGATAGATAGATAGATAGATAGATAGATAGATAGATAGATAGATAGATAGATAGATAGATAGATAGATAGATAGATAGATAGATAGATAGATAGATAGATAGATAGATAGATAGATAGATAGATAGATAGATAGATAGATAGATAGATAGATAGATAGATAGATAGATAGATAGATAGATAGATAGATAGATAGATAGATAGATAGATAGATAGATAGATAGATAGATAGATAGATAGATAGATAGATAGATAGATAGATAGATAGATAGTCTGGTGAGTTTTGATAAATGTATGCATTTGTAAAACAAATATTAGACTACAATCAAGATACAGAACAGTTCCATCCCACTCCCACCCACAAAGTGTCCTGGTGCCTCATCACAGACAGTCAGCCACACCAGTCCCAGCATCAGGCCACCACTGCTCTGCTTCTCTCTCTCTAGATTTGTTTCTTCTACATTGTCACATGAATGAGTATGTACTCTTTTGTGTTTGGCTTCTTTTGCTTAGTATAATGCCTTTGAGATTCATCCATGATGTTGTGTCCATCAATAGTTTCTTCTTTTTTATTGATGAATAATCTTCCATCCTAAGATATACTACAATTCGTTCATCCTTTCACCAGTTTCTGAGACGTACTCCCCAGTATGGAGCTATTATGAGTAAAGATGCTATTAACATTTATTTAAAGTTGTGTGTGCACATATAATTTCAATTCCCTAAGGGTAAATATTGAGTAGAATTGCTGAGTTGTATGTTGAATACATCTTTAATGGTATAAGAAACAGCCAAACTATTTTCCAAAATGGCTGTTCCATTTTGTATACCCACCAGCAATGTATGAGACTTCCACTTGCTCCACCTCCTCATCAACACTTGGTGTTGTTGGTCTTTTTAACTGTAGTCATTCTAGTAGGTATGAGGTGATATCTCATTGTGATTTTAATTTCACTTTCTCAGTGACTTTTCCAGTGCTAGTTGATCATTCCTTCTTCTCTAAAGTGTTTGTCTAAATCTTTTGTCACTTTTAATTGGGCTATTAGTTTTCTTATTACTGAGCTGTAATAGTTCTTTCTACATCCTGGGTACAAGTTTTTGTCAAATATATGTTTTTTGAATATTTTCATCTAGTCTGTGATTTGCCTTATTTTATTTATAAGAACACAAGTTTATAACGTTGATGAAGTCCAATTTATCAATTATTTTTATGGTTCATCTTTTTAAATGTTTGAAGTAGGAAATCTTTACCTGTCCCAGTTTTATGAGGATTTTCCTTTATGAAGTGTTGTGCCTTTATGTCTGGGATTCCCTTTTGAATTGATTTATGTATATGATAAATACATATAATATTTATGTCAGTTTCATATGTTTTCATATGTATAATCCAATTATTCCATCATCATTTGTTGAATAGACTATCTTTTCACTATTCTATCACCTTGGCACCTTTGTCAAAAATCAATTAATCCTTTGTGTGTAGGTTTGTTTCTAGACTCTCTATTCTGTTTTATTGCTTTACATGCTTATCCTCTTGCCAATAGTTATAATAACGTAGCTTTGTAGTAGGTCTTGAAATCAAGTATTTTAGGTCCTTAAATTTTGTTATTCTTTTTTCAAAATGGTGTTGGCTACTCTAGATTGTTGGCATTCTCATAAACTTCAGAATCAGCTTACCAACCTCTACAAAAGAAAAAGAAAGCTACCGAGATTGTAATTGGGATTATACTGAACTTGTACTTCAATATGGGAGAAAATGAGTATTCCACATCCTTATTTTCTATCTTCTTTTTTGTCAAAAACCAAGAAGAGAGTGCTGAAACCTCCAACTGTAACTGTGGATGTTACTTTTCCTTTCAACTTTTGCCTTGAATATTTTGAAGCTCTGTTATTTGATGCATAGATACTTATGGACTGCATGTCTTGAATTTACTCCTTTATCACTATGAAATGTTCCCCCTTTATCCCTGCTAGTATTCTTTGTTCAAAGGTCCATTTGTTTAATATTAATATAGCTACTTCAACTTTCTGAAGATTAGTGCTTGCTTGGTATATCTTTTTTAATACTTTTACTTTGAACCTATCTGTTTTTATATTTAAGTATGTTCCTTGTAGAGAAAGTATAGACTTTTGGTTTCAGATCCAACAGGTAAAGTGCATGGAAGGCATCATCTATCCTTAAAACAAGAAAAAGCTGAATTGAAAATCAGTAACCTTTCTTGGACCCAGTTGAGGCTGCATGGCAACTGCTACCCCAAAATCTGAAGAGACAGGTGAATTTAGAGATTCATAGCTAAGATCTGCTTACCAAGAGCACAGCAACTGTAGCCATAAGCTAGTATAAGCACCTGAATTATAATTATGAAGAAATGTTAGAGGCTGGTGTGGATTAACATGACAGGGAGAAACTTTTGAGGACTGTATTTTTAGAGGAGGCCTCCAGACTTTTGTGGGTTTTACCTCCAGGAATCCCACCAGGTTCTCATAGTGAAGGCGTGAGAAAGATTACCTTTTGGCTGTGGAACAGCTGAGGAGGTATCATTGTGTAATATGCCCAGAGCATACTTCATCAGAAAGACCTACTCTCCAAGGGAGAAGACTTTACCAGAGACTTATCCAAACAGGGAAAGAGAACATTTTCCCCACTCCAGCACTTTCTAGTCTTCCTATATCCCCCCAAGTTTGGTGGTGTGGGAGGAGGTAAGAAACACTTGTAAAGGTCACAGCCCAGGGACACAGGCTCACTAAGAAACAAATTTCATCAAAAGATTATAGAATTAGTCCCTCTCACACATCACTGCCTCAACAGGCCTCCAGTATACTAACACTGGATTACCACTAAAAGCTGCAAGACACAGTCTTTCTTGGAGAAGGAGTATATGAGAAGCTAAAAGTCAATAGGGGAAACAAAAACAAGGACACTGGAGGAATTTGAAGCCTCTGGTACCAACAGATAAAGCAAACATTAAGTACACCTTAACCCCTGGCCAGATTAATAACATAAAATCTCAGTAAAGGTCTATTTACTTCAACTCCTATTATGGATACATCACATCCAATTTTCAACAATTACAAGACATGCTCAAAGTCAAGAAAAAAATAAAAAAGAATGAGAGACAAAGCAAGGAGCAGAATCAGATTCAGATATACAAATGTTGGAATGACCAGACAATGATTAAATGCTAAGAACAAATATAGCTGAGTGGGGTTATTTTTTGTTTTTTTGTGGGTTTTTTTCCCCCCAATCTAATAATCTCTCTCTTTTAGTCAACTAGTTAAACCACTTGCATTTAATGTAATTATTATTATGGTTGAATTTAAGTCCACCATCTTACTATTGTTTATATTTCTTTTGTTTTTCCTTTTATTCCTTTTTTTGAATTTAATTTATTAATTATTCCATTTTATCTTCCCTAGTGCATTACAAGTTACACCTCTTGGTTTCATTTTGTATTGATTGCTTTGTGGTTTACAATATGTACCTTTAATTTATAGCAGTCCATCTTCAAGTGATATCATATTGTTTCACATATAATGTAAGAACCACAAAATGTAGAACAGTATACTTCCACTTTCTTAACTTCTGTCCTTTGTGCCATTGTCACCATACATTTTACCTCTATGTATGTTAAAAAGCTCACAATACACTGTTATAAATTTTTATTAAACAGTCAATTTATGACTAAAGTCTAAATGTATGACTAAATTCTAAAGAAATATTTTAAATTGAAAAAAATACCTGTCCTATTAATCACATATTTAATATTTCTAGCACTCTTCATTCCTTTATGTAGATGCAAGTTTCCATCTGGTATCCTTTCCTTCCATCTGAAGAACTTCCTATAACATCTCTTGTAGTGCAGATGTGCTGGCAATAAAATCTACCAGCTTCAGTGTGTCTGAAAAATTCCATCTCCATGTTTAAAGGATATCTTCATTGGATTTTTCTTTTCATGCTAGAGATGTTTTTCTATCATCTTCTGAAAATAAAGCCTGAGATCATCCTTTTTCCTCTTGTGTCTTTGATAGCTTCTAATTTCTCTTTATCACTAGTTTTCAGCAATTTGACTCTGATGTGGTTTGGCATGTTTTTCTTTGTGATCATCTGGCTTCAGATTCTTCATACCTTTTTTTTTTCAGATTTCAACTCCTGGGATCTAAATATTCTTTGTTACTTTTTTCAGTCTTTTTCCTTCTATGTGCTTCATTTTGGATTAGATGGTTTCTGTTTTGATGGGTTCTTCTGTAGTTTCTAACAATCCATGAATCTCATAGATTTCTCATTTCAGATACTGTATTTTTTCACATTTAAGTCTTTCATTCCATTTTTGTCTTTTTTATCTTTTCTATTTCTCTTCCCATTATGTTCATGTTTTGAATTAAATTTTTGAACTATTTACAAGACCCATTTAGAAGTCCTTGTCTGCTAATTCTATCATTTCTATGACTCCTGGTTTTATTTCTATTGAATTATTATTTTCCTGGTTATGAATTACTCTATTCTAGTTCTTGCCACATATAGAAGTTTTTGATTGGATGCTGGACATTGTGAGTAATGACAACGAGTATCTGGATTTAGTTGTCTTTTTTTTTTTTTGACAGTATTGAGATTTACTTTAGCAAGCAATTTAGTTATTTTTGGATTACTTGATCCTTTAATACTTGTTTTTATTCCTTGTTAGAGTGGGTCGGGAGTAATCTTTATTCTAGATGTAGTTTAGTCCTACTGTAAAGGTGTGACCTTTCTAAGTTGTCTATGATGTGTGTAATCAACAAAGACTCTCCACTGTGTCTGAATATAGCTCAAAAACTCCCTGTTCTGTGTTCAGCTTACAGCTCTCTGGTTCTTTGCCCTACCTTGTAGAATTTCACCAAATACATGCACATATTAAGATTCAGCAAAGGCTCAAATGAACCCCTATGCAGATTGTTTTTTTTTGTTGTTGCTGTTGTTGTTGTTTTGCTTAGCTCAATCCTTTTCAGAACTCCACTTTACAACTTCCAGCTAACACGACCTCATTGAATTCTGATATGGGTATCTTCAACTCATTAAGAATAACCTGCTCTGCTGGAGATAGAAGATAGCCCTCTCATACCACATTCCAAAATGTGCTTTGAAGCAGAAAGCCAGGGTGGTTGTGTGGTTGGATTAATTTCATTTGTCTTGCTCCTCTCAGGAAACAGAGTCTTACACTGTCTGTGGCTCAATGATTGATGACAGTGGTTTCATACATTTTACTCTGTCTTCCACTGTTTATGTCAGGAAAATAAGTTTGTTTTCTCTCAGGCAATCATGTTCAGAAACAAAGTCTAACAATCTATTTTGACTGATTTTTTACTGACTCAACATAATGATATAATAGTAATAATAATAATATACTCATAGGGGGGCGCCTTCAAGATGGTGGAGGAGTAAGACGTGGAGATAACCTTCCTCCCCAAAAATACATGAAAACTACATCTACATGTGGAACAGCTCCTACAGAACACCTACTGAATGCTGGCAGAAGACCTCAGACTTCCCAAAAGGCAAGAAACTCCCCACGTACCTGGGTAGGGCAAAAGAAAAAAGATAAAACAGAGACAAAAGAATAGGGATGGGACCTGCTCCTCGGGGAGGGAGCTGTGAAGGAGGAAAGGTTTTCACACACTAGGAAGCCCCTTCACTGGCAGAGACAAGGGGTGGGCAGGGGGGAAGCTTTGGGCCCACAGAGGAGAGCACAGCAACAGGGGTGCGGAGGGCAAAGTGGAGAGATTCCGTCACAGAGGATCGGTGTCAACCAGCACTCACCAGCCCGAGAGGCTTGTCTGCTCACCCGAGGGGGCGGGTGGGGGTTGGGAGCTGAGGCTCGGGCTTCGGAGGTCAGATGCCAGGGAGAGGACTGGGGTTGGCTGCATGAACACTGACTGAAGAGGGCTACTGCACCACAGCTAGCTGGGAGGGAGTCCGGGAAAAAGTCTGGACCTGCCGAAGAGGCAAGAGACCATTGTTTCAGGGTGCACGAGTAGAGGGGATTCAGAGTGCCACGCTCCAGAGACGGGTGCAAGCCACGTCTATCAGCAAGGACCCCAGAGACGGGCATGAAATGCTGAGGCTGCTGCTACAGCCACCAAGAAGGCTGTGTACAAGCACAGTTCACTATCCACACCTCACCTCCCAGGAGCCTGTGCAGCCCGCCACTGCCAGGGGCCCGGGATCAAGGGACAACTTCCCCGGGAAAACACACAGCACACCTCAGGCTGGTGCAACGTCACGCTGGCCTCTGCCGCCACAGGCTCACCCCGCATCCGCATCCCTCCCTCCCACCAGCCTGAGTGAGCCAGAGCCCCCTAATCAGTTGCTACTTTAACCCCGTCCTGTGTGAGAGAAGAACACACGCCCTCAGGAGACCTACATGCAGAGGCGGGTCCAAATCCAAAGCTGAACCCCAGGAGCTGTGTGAACAGGGAAGAGAAAGGGAAATCTCTCATAGCAGCTTCAGAAGCAGCGGATTAAATCTCTACAATCAAATTGATGTACCCTGCACCTGTGGAATACCTGAGTAGACAATGAATCATCTCAAAACTGAGGCGGTGGACTTTGGGAGCAACTGTAGACTTGGGGTTTGCTGTAGAGGGGATTCAGAGTGCCACGCTCCAGAGACGGGTGCAAGCCACGTCTATCAGCAAGGACCCCAGAGACGGGCATGAAATGCTGAGGCTGCTGCTACAGCCACCAAGAAGGCTGTGTACAAGCACAGTTCACTATCCACACCTCACCTCCCAGGAGCCTGTGCAGCCCGCCACTGCCAGGGGCCCGGGATCAAGGGACAACTTCCCCGGGAAAACACACAGCACACCTCAGGCTGGTGCAACGTCACGCTGGCCTCTGCCGCCACAGGCTCACCCCGCATCCGCATCCCTCCCTCCCACCAGCCTGAGTGAGCCAGAGCCCCCTAATCAGTTGCTACTTTAACCCCGTCCTGTGTGAGAGAAGAACACACGCCCTCAGGAGACCTACATGCAGAGGCGGGTCCAAATCCAAAGCTGAACCCCAGGAGCTGTGTGAACAGGGAAGAGAAAGGGAAATCTCTCATAGCAGCTTCAGAAGCAGCGGATTAAATCTCTACAATCAAATTGATGTACCCTGCACCTGTGGAATACCTGAGTAGACAATGAATCATCTCAAAACTGAGGCGGTGGACTTTGGGAGCAACTGTAGACTTGGGGTTTGCTTTCTGCATCTAATTTGTTTATGTTTATCTTAGTTTAGTATTTAGAGCTTATTATCATTGGTAGATTTGTTTATTGATTTGGTTGCTCTCTTCCTTTTTAAATTTTTTATATATGTATTTTTTTCTTTTTTTTCCTTTTTCTCTTTTTCTGAGTGTGCATGTGTATGCTTCTTTGTGTGATTTTCTCTGTATAGCTTTGCTTTGGCCATTTGTCCTAGGGTTTTGACTGTTCGTTTATTTATTTATTAGTATAATTTTTAGCACTTCTTATCATTGGAGGATTTGTTTTTGGTTTTCCTGCTCTCTTCTTTCTTTCTCCCTTCCTTTTTTTTTAATTTTTAATTTTTAAATTTTTAATATTTTTTTCTATTTTAATAACTTTATTTTATTTTATTTATTATTTTATTTTATTTATTTATTTCTTTCCTTTTCTCCCTTTTCTTCTGAGCCGTGTGGCTAACAGGGTCTTGGTCCTCCAGCCGGGTATCAGGCCAGAGCCTCTGAGGTGGGAGAGCTGAGTTCAGGACATTGGTACACCAGAGATCTATCGGCCCCATGTAATGTCAAACAGCAAAAGCTCTCCCAGAGATCTTCATCTCAATGCTAAGACACAGCTCCACAAAACAATGATACAAAATCTTGGAAATAGAATGGATAAAATACAAGAAACGTTTAACAAGAACCTAGAAGAATGAAAAAGTAAACAAACAATAATGAACAACACAGTATATGAAATTTAAAATTCTCTGAAAGGAATCAATAGAAGAATAACTGAGGCAGAAAAACAGATAAGTTACCTAGAAGATAAAATAGTGGAAATAACTACCAGAGAGCATAATAAAGAAAAATGAATGAAAAGAATTGAGGACAACCTCAGAGAACTCTGGGATACCATTAAATGCACCAACATTTGAATTATAGGGGTCCCAGAAGAAGAAGAGGAAAAAAAAAGGGACTGAGAAGATATTTGAAGAGATTATGGTTGAAAACTTCCCTAATATGGGTAAGGAAATAATCAATCAAGTCCAGGAAGCACAGAGAGTCCCGTACAGGATAAATCCAAGGAGAAACATGCCAAGACACATATTAATCAAACTATCAAAAATTAAATACAAAGATAAAATATTAACAGCAGCAAGGGAAAAGCAACAAATAACATACATAGAATCTCCATAAGGTTAACAGCTGATCTTTCAGCAGAAAATCTGCAAGCTAGAAAGGAGTGGAACGACATATTTAAAGGACATATTTAAAGTGATGAAAGGGAAAAACCTACAACCAAGATGACTCTACCCAGCAAGGAACTCATTCAGATTTGAAGGAGAACTTAAAACCTTTAGAGACAAGCAAAAGCTAAGAGAATTCAGCACCACCAAACCAGCTCTACAACAAATGCTAAAGGAACTTCTCTAGGCAGGAAACACAAGAGAAGGAAAAGACCTACAATAACAAACCCAAAACAATTAAGAAAATGGGACTAGGAACATACATATCAATAATTACCTTAAATGTAAATGGAAAATGGATTAAATGCTCCAACCAAAAGACATAGACTGGCTGAATGGATACAAAAATAAGACCTGTATATATGCTGTCTACAAGAGACCCACTTCAGACCTAGGGACACATACAGACTGAAAGTGAGGGGATGGAAAAAGGTATTCCATGCAAATGGAAATCAAAAGAAAGCTGGAGTAGCAATTCTCATATCAGACAAAATAGAGTTTAAAATAAAGACAATTACAAGAGACAAAGAAGGACGCTACATAATAATCAAGAGATCAATCCACGAAGAATATATAACAATTGTAAATATCTATGCACATAGCATAGGAGCACCTCAGTACATAAGGCAAATACTAGCAGGCATAAAAGGGGAAATTGACAATAACACAATCATGGTAGGGGACTTTAAGACCCCACTTCCACCAATGGACAGATCATCCAAAATAAAAATAAATAAGGAAACACAAGGTTTAAATGATACATTAAACAAGACGGACTTAATTGATATTTACAGGACATTCCATCCAAAAACAACAGAATACACTTTGTTCTCAAGTCCTCATGGAACATTCTGCAGGATAGATCGTATCTTGGGTCACAAATCAAGCCTTGGTAAATTTAAGAAAATTGAAATTGTATCAAGTATCTTTTTCAACTGCAACGCTATGAGACTAGATATCAATTACAGGAAAAAATCTGTAAAAAATACAAACACATGGAGGCTAAACAATACACTACTAAATAACCAAGAGGTCACTGAAGAAATCAAAGAGGAAATCAAAAAATACCTAGAAACAGATGACAATGAAAACACAACGATCCAAACCCTATGGGATGCAGCAAAAGCAGTTCTAAGATGGAAGTTTAGAGCAATACAATCCTACCTCAAGAAACAAGAAAAATCTCAAATAAACAACCTAACCTTATACCTAAAGCAATTACAGAAAGAAGAACAAAAAAACCCCAAAGTTAGCAGAAGGAAAGAAATAATAAAGATCACATCAAAAATAAATGAAAAAGAAATGAAGGAAACAATAACAAAGATAAATAAAACTAAAAATTGGTTCTTTGAAAAGTTAACAAAATTGATAAAATATTAGCCAGACTCATCAAGAAAGAAAAGAAGACTCAAATCAATAGAATTACAAATGAAAAAGAAGAAGTAACAACTGACACTGCAGAAATACAAAGGATCATGACAGATTACTACAAGCAACTACATGTCAATAAAATGGACAACCTGGAAAAAATGGACAAATTCTTAGAAAAGCACAACCTTCTGAGACTGAACCAGGAAGAAATAGATAATATAAACAGACCAATCACAAGCACTGAAATTTAGGCTGTGATTAAAAATCTTCCAAGAAACAAAAGCCCAGGACCAGATGGCTTCACAGGCAAATTCTATCAAACATCTAGAGAAGAGCTAACACCTATCTTTCTCAAACTCTTCTAAAACATAGCAGAGGGAGGAACACTCCCAAACTCATTCTACGAGGCCACCACCACCCTGATACCAAAACCAGACAAAGATGTCACAAAGAAAGAAAACTACAGGCCAATATCACTGATGAACATATAGATGCAAAAATCCTCAACAAAATACTAGCAAACAGAATCCAACAAAACATGAAAAGGATCATACACCATGATCAAGTGGGGTTTATCCCAGGAATGCAAGGATTCTTCAATATATGCAAATCAATCAATGAGATAAACCATATTAACAAGTTGAAGGAGAAAAACCATAGAATCATCTCAAAAGATTCAGAAAAAGCTTTCAACAAAATTCAACACCCATTTATGATAAACACCCTCTGGAATGTAGGCAAAGAGGGAACTTACCTCAACATAATAAAGGCCATATATGACAAACCCACAGCCAACATTGTTCTCAATGGTGAAAAACTGAAACCATTTCCACCAAGATCAGGAAATCTTAGCCCACTCTCAGCACTACTATTCGACATAGTTTTAGAATTTTTAGCCACAGCAATCAGAGAAGAAAAAGAATTAAAAGGAATCCAAATCGGAAAAGCAGAAGTAAAACTGTCACTGTTTGCACATGACATGATACCATACATAGAGAATCCTAAAGATGCTACCAGAAAGCTACTAGAGCTAATCAATGAATTTGGTATAAGTAGCAGGATACAAAATGAATAGCTAATCAATGAAGTTGGTAAAGTAGCAGGACACAAAATTAATGCACAGAAATCTCTTGCATTCCTATACACAAATGGTAAAAAGTCTGAAAGAGAAACTAAGGAAATACTCCCATTTACCATTGCAACAAAAAGAATAAAATACCTAGGAATAAACCTACCTAAGGAGATAAAAGACCTCTATGCAAAAAACTATAAGACACTGATGAAAGGAATTAAAGATGATACAAAAAGATGGAGCTATATACCATGTTCTTGGATTGGAAGAATCAACATTGTGAAAAATGACTATAATGCCCAAAGCAATCTACAGATTCAATGCAATCCCTATCAAAATACAAAGGGCATTTTCACTGAACTAGAACAAAATATTTCACAATTTGTATGGAAACACAAAAGACCCCGAATAGCCAAAGCAATTTTGAGAAAGAAAAATGGAGCCGTAGGAATCAGGCTCCCTGACTTCAGACAATACTACAAAGTTACAGTAATCAAGACAGTATGGTACTGGCACAGAAACAGAAATATAGATCAATGGAACAGGATAGAAAGCCCAGAGATAAACCCACACACATACGGTCACCTTATTTTTGATAAAGGAGGAAGAATATACAATGGAGAAAAGACAGCCTCTTCAATAAATGGTGCTTGGAAAACTGGACAGCTACATGTAAAGGAATGAAATTAGAACACTCCCTCACACCATGCACAAAAATAAACTCAAAATGGATTAAAGACCTAAATGTAAGGCCAACTATTTGCAAAGGAAGCAACTGACAAAGGTTTAATCTCCAAAATATTCAAGCAGCTCATGCAGCTCAATATCAAAAAAACAAACAACCCAAACCAAAAACGGGCAGAAGACCTAAACAGACATTTCTCCAAAGAAGATATACAGTTGCCAACAAACACATGAAAGGATGCTCAACATCACTAATCAGTAGAGAAATGCAAATCAAAACTACAATGAGGGGCTTCCCTGGTGGCGCAGTGGTTGCGCGTCCGCCTGCCGATGCAGGGGAAC
>NC_041224.1:2412590-2416015 GCF_002837175.3 Physeter macrocephalus
AGGGGAACCGGGTTCGCGCCCCGGTCTGGGAGGATCCCACATGCCGCGGAGCGGCTGGGCCCGTGAGCCATGGCCGCTGAGCCTGCGTGTCCGGAGCCTGTGCTCCGCGACGGGAGAGGCCGCAACAAGAGGGAGGCCCGCATACCACAAAAAAATTTAAAAAATTAAAAAAAAAAAAACTACAATGAGGTATCACCTCACACCGTTCAGAATGGTCATCTTCAAAAAATCTACAAACAATAAATGCTGTTGAGGGTGTGGAGAAAAGGGAACCCTCTTGCACTGTTGGTGGGTATGTAAGTTGATACAGCCACTATGGAGAACAGTATGGAGGTTCCTCAAAAAACTAAAAGCAGAACCACCACACGACCCAGCAATCCCACTACTGGGCATATACCCTGAGAAAATCATAATTCAAAAAGAGTCATGTACCACAATGTTCATTGCAGCTTTATTTACAATAGCCAGGACATGGAAGCAACCTAAGTGTCCATTGACAGATGAATGTATAAAGAAGATGTGGCACATATATACAATGCAATACTACTCAGCCACAAAAAGAAATGAAATTGAGTTATTTGTAGTGAGGTGCATGGACCTAGAGAGTGTCATACAGAGTGAAGTAAGTCAGAAAGAGAAAAACAAATACCGTATGATAACACATATATATGGAATCTAAAAAAAAAAAAAGATGGTTCTGAAGAACTTACGGGCCAGACAGGAATAAAGATGCAGACATAAAGAATGGACTTGAGGACACGGGGAGGGGGAAGGGTAAGCTGGGACGAAGTGAGAAGAGTGGCATGGACATATATATACACTACGGAATGTAAAGTTGATAGCTATTGGGAAGCAACCGCATAGCACAGGGAGATCAGCTCGGTGATTTGTGTCCACCTAGAGGGTTGGGATAGGGAGGGTGGGAGGGAGACACAAGAGGGAGGGGATATGGGGATGTATGTATATGTATAGCTGATTCACTTTGTTATACAGCAGAAACTAACACACCACGGTAAAGCAATTATACTCCAATGAAGATGTTTAAAAAATTAAATAATATACTTATGCAATACTACTCAGCCACAAAAAGAAATGAAATTGAGTTATTTGTAGTGAGGTGCATGGACCTAGAGAGTGTCATACAGAGTGAAGTAAGTCAGAAAGAGAAAAACAAATACCGTATGATAACACATATATATGGAATCTAAAAAAAAAAAAAAATGGTTCTGAAGAACTTAGGGGCCAGACAGGAATAAAGATGCAGACATAAAGAATGGACTTGAGGACACGGGGAGGGGGAAGGGTAAGCTGGGACGAAGTGAGAAGAGTGGCATGGACATATATATACACTACGGAATGTAAAGTTGATAGCTATTGGGAAGCAACCGCATAGCACAGGGAGATCAGCTCGGTGATTTGTGTCCACCTAGAGGGTTGGGATAGGGAGGGTGGGAGGGAGACACAAGAGGGAGGGGATATGGGGATGTATGTATATGTATAGCTGATTCACTTTGTTATACAGCAGAAACTAACACACCACGGTAAAGCAATTATACTCCAATGAAGATGTTTAAAAAATTAAATAATATACTTATATTAAGTGCCTTTTAAAAATATCCCATTTGTATATCATAAAAATACTACAAAGAAGGCATTATCAACACCACTTTATGGATGTGAGAAATGGACTTAAAGGAACGAAATACCTTGATGAAAATCACACAACTAGAAAGTGACAAATTTGAATTCAATCAAATCCACACTGGCCTTATTCCACAGCCTCAGTTGTTAGGAATGTTACTTTCCTGCCCTTTAACTGACTTGGTGCTGTGATCAATAGGCTTTTCTTACTTTTTCATATCAACATGGAGATCACACAGCTTAGTTCAATTTAAATGTATAGATTTCATGATTAACTTCCTGAAATGAGAAACACCTAAAGGTAGCAGAGAAGTGGGCTGCAGAGAGAGAAACAGGGAGTATCAATCACTCTTACGTAAAAATCCTGGGGAGAAGACGGGTCCTAACTTTGGACGGGGAGAAGCAATACTCTCAGTCATAAGCTACTTAAGTGGCACTTATAAAAATAACAATAAATGTCTATGGAAAGAATCATGAAGCCTACAAAAACTACTTAAACATCTGGAGCAAAGCTCCATTTCTCTATCTCAAGAAAAGCTCTATCTCAAGACAACATTTCAGTCTAAAAATGAATGGAGACTTTGGGCATAGAATGAGAAAGAAATATCAGCAATTCTAGGTCTGATTTTTTGAATGAAGTCTGCTATGTGAAGCTATTTAGTCACAAGAGGTCAGCTGATGCTGAAGCAATCAATGCAATTGTTATCAATGAGTGACTAGAGTTTGACGACAGTAACATGACATCCTAGGAGCATAAAAATCCATTCACTACGGAAGTGGGAGTTGACACAAATAAACAAAATGTGCTGTTTCTTAGATTACTCCACTATTCTCCCAACTGTATAAACATAATCACCTGCAATTGCAGACTCAAAACCTTTTATCCTTAATGACAACGTCTGAAGCAGAAATGATACAAGCAGATTTTCAGAAGATGCGTTGGCAGGAGATGTAAAGCCAAAGACGGCACAAGGGGAAGGTTTGAACTCTCCAGCTAAACCAGTAATGTAACGCATGCTTACCATTGACCTGGGACTTAAAACTGTTATTTTCTTTTTGGACTGGATTTCCCACAAGACGGCATTTTAAAATAACCTCCCTATTAGTACATGATAAACTTATAATCATAAGCTACCATTAACTAACCCTGGAAGGTAAAACAGCCTTTTGGTCTTTTCCAAAACTCTGTAAGATGAGCTTAAATAACATATTCTTTCTATATCCAATACTTCAGATTCATCTGAAGGAGGAGAGATGGATATATAAATAACAAAAAAATCAAAGATAAAGTTAAAATTGCAGAAGAGTACATTTTCCCTTTCTTAAAGTCATCTTCGTAAGTTTTGATACACTAATATATTCTTGGTAAAATACTCCTGAAACCAATTCTACAGTATAATGAGAATACAACTTCTAAATACAAAGTTAGTGCCTTTCTTCTAATTTTCATAATAGAGAAGCCAGTTCATTAATTTCTGTGGTATCTCAGATACATAAGCAGAAGCACAAAATGATCAATCTTATATAACTGAATCATGTAACCTTATGACTTTTCTTAATTTCATATTACTTCATGTTTTCATCTTATATATATATATATATATTTTTTTTTTTTTTTTTTTTTTTTTTTTCCGGTACGCGGGCCTCTTACTGCTGTGGCCTCTCCTGTTGCAGAGCGCAGGCTCCGGACGCGCAGGCTCCGGACGCGCAGGCTCAGCGGCCATGGCTCACGGGCCCAGCCGCTCCGCGGCATGTGGGATCTTCCCGGACCGCGGCACGAACCC
>NC_041224.1:2416042-2429202 GCF_002837175.3 Physeter macrocephalus
GGCACGAACCCGTGTCCCCTGCATCGGCAGGCGGACTCTCAACCACTGTACCACCAGGGAAGCCCCTTCATCTTATATTGAAAATGTATTCTGTATCGCACAAAGGAGACAACAAAGATTATCTCCATTCACAGTGATATTTGCCTAGGGCCAAATTTTTGAATTGGGGACTGGTATTTCTCCACATTTAAATGTTTTCCATGTTCCTCTCTCACATCCTTAGATATCTCCATTAAGAAAAATAGTACTTTACAGGTATCATAGGCCAGTAAGAAAAATGTCATCATCATTAAAAGTGAACCATGTACTAAGAAAGATGAATAAGAAAAAAGTTCACTGTTTCCATGACACACAAGAAAAGAAGTGTATCTGATGTCTCCTGCAGAAAACAGGACAACTTTTACTTTAGAGACAGTGACATCTACAACTCCTAGAACTGACACCTGGGTGGCTTTTCTTTCTATGCCACTGGCTCACTGTGTCCCTTCAGGACAGTCATTGTAGCTCTTCACTTAAATGAAAGCATGGTTAATTGTGACACATTCTACATCTGAGACTATTAACTGTTCACTTTGTTAAACTGAACGGCCTGATTGAAAACTGCTCATAGAACAGTTTATCAACCTTATTTTGAAGTTTGAAATAAGCATACATGATGGAGGAAACAAACAATATTTTAAATTAGAGTCATGAGACAGTGAAATTCCATTTCCAGTCAGCTTTTCATCATAATATATAGATGCTAAATGTAATTTCCTTGGGGGTACAATTAAATTGCTACTGCCATATATTCATGGAGGCAATTCTTTTCTAGGCTCTTAGGTGAGAATGCCGTCATTAGTGCCTGCATCCTGCCTTACAATATAATAGCTGCCCGCAGACCTACTCCGTACGTTCCCTCAAAAAGGGGAATACTCAGAATGGGAATAGTTTCAAAATTTGGCTCCCTGGGGTAGTAGATACTCTATCTCTCCTAGTTTCTAGAGGCTGCTTTAAAAGATTTATCAACCACAAAGTCAGGGGAAAATAAGTGGATAACTTGTAGGTAAAGGTAGAGAAAATAAGGTAATTTCCAACCCTACCTAGAAGGGATCCCTTCAGGATCCCTTAGACACCGGCGTGCATATTCTTGAACTATTTAATCAATAGCAATTGATAAGAGGCCAGAGAAGAAATTCAGGCAAGCCTTTATTGGGGTCCCTGCTGCAGCACAAGGGAGCAAAAACAAGTAACAAGTTCCTTTGCTCGCTCCCTGAGGGGGCGGGGCGAGCCGGTCCCTTAAATGGGGTGAGGGTGGGGGCGGGCCCAGGGGTCGGGCTGGAGGGATGGCTTGGGTGTTTTGCCCACCCCCTTGGTGGTGCTGTGTGCAGGGGCATGCGCAGTACCTGCTTTGGCTCCCGACACCTCAGAAGTGGCAGTTGGGTTTTTGGTATTTTTGTATCTTGTCCATAATTTGCCCCAACTGCTCATGCACACAATTATTTTTAGTCCCTTTTAATTTCTTTGTATTCTAGTGCTCAAGGAGATGTTTATTCAGGTGTAAGCACTGCTGCAAAGGGTCCCAGGTCCCAGGTCCCACCCTGTCTCACTTTCATCCTGCCTCACACCTTACAGGTGAAGAGCCTCAACTCAGGTGATGGAGTGACTCCCTGAATTAATTAGTGGATACAAATACCCTGACTCCCACATGCTTAGGCTCCCCACTAAAAAAAAAAACACTATCCCCTTTTCTTGGAAGCAACAGGAGATTCCTCAAAAACAACAGCAACAAAAGAGGTGTTGTTCAGGAAAAAGTCTCTTCTAATGACTCTAAAGTACCATGTGAGCTCCACAACCTTCTGTTTAGCCCTGCATGTCTGTTTGAGCTAGTCTATTAAACGTATAATGGGAAACAATTTAACTGAAAGGAAACAAAGATTAAGACTTGCTGCTATAATGCATCACCACCATGGATTTTTTGGACACATAAATATTTGCAATCAAGGAGTCTCACTTGCAATCAAAAACAGGTATCAGGGCTTCCCTGGTGGCGCAGCGGTTGCGCGTCCGCCTGCCGATGCAGGGGAACTGGGTTCGCGCCCCGGTCCGGGAGGATCCCACATGCCGCGGAGCGGCTGGGCCCGTGAGCCGTGGCCGCTGAGCCTGCGCGTCCGGAGCCTGTGCTCCGCAACGGGAGAGGCCCCAGCAGAGGGGGGCCCCCGTACACCAAAAAAAAAAAAAAAAAAAAAAAAAAAAAAAAAAAAAAACAGGTATCAGATCAAATGGCTTCATTTTAGCAATATTAACCAAGAGAGCTTCCATTTATCTTAATCACCTATTTAGGGCCATAACACACATACCAAAAAAAAAGGAAATTCCACTTATGAAAAGGTGGCTTATAGGAGAAAAATATAATTTAACATCTCACTGACCTAAAAGTATCAATGGAAATAACTGAAGAAAAGACTTAAAAATTCTATGTTAAGCATAAGGAAATCATGCCACTTGAGTAGTTGAAATCAGCTTTAACTGCTAGGATTTAGTATTAGGAAATTTTTCTTAAGAAAAGTGATATCTCATCTGGTAATTTCCAATTTCAATTAAAATACTACAGCTGGAAAAATATACATATTGGAATTCATAAAATTCCCATGAAAACAAGAGAGGAAGTCTTCTCCTTGCTTGAAGTAAATGTGCAAAAGACATTAGGTACTGTCATAATCTAAACTGAAGCCTGATATCTTTACCCTATTATTAATGTGGAAATAGTGACTTAACAGGTAAAAATAAATTGCACAAGAGCAGTCTTCAGCTTGTACAATACTAGCAGCTAAGCATCCAAAAAAAGCATTAAAAAAAAAAGTAATATTAGTGCTGCTAAATAGGTGACATTTATATAATCCTTCTTTACAAATATGAAAGAGGAAGGTATAGTTTAAAACAAGTATCAAAAGAAATTAAATCTCTTTAAACAATAAGAATTTGTTGATAAGTAAGATAAAGTAACCAGGCCTATGGTCATGTACCCATAAACTTTGTGGAATACATTTTTTATTAATATACTAGGGAAACTCAGATGAAAAAGCCATTAATTATTTTCTTAATAACTCCTATTTTTTTTTTTTACTATATATCTCCCAGGAGTGTAGGGAAAAATTATTTTTTAACCTGTATAAAAATATCTTGGGCTTCCCTGGTGGCGCGGTGGTTGCGCGTCCGCCTGCCGATGCAGGGGAACCGGGTTCGCGCCCCGGTCTGGGAGGATCCCACATGCCGCGGAGCGGCCCACAACAGTGAGAGGCCCGCATGCCACAAAAAAAAAAAAAAAAAAAATATCTTGAATTCTTTGAAGAGAATACCACAAAGATTAGTAGCTTATGAATATGTGAATACTACCCAATAAACCTTGTCATGAACATCCCCAAACAGGGAAAGAAATAGAAGAAAACCACATATCTTGGATGACCTCTTTACCAAACCTCAGAGAGAGAATGGAAGGAAAAAACTGATTGAGGAAAAGAGAAAAACTTACAAAAATTGAGTCATGGAGCTGACTTTCAATTGTAAGGATTTTTATTTTCTTTCCTCTAGTAAAAACAATTTATTTAGATTTTATACAAATGCCTTATAAATAAGACTACTTAATTCAACTTTTGCATATTCTTTTCATATTCCTTATTCTACTGCTGTCCTCTCAGTCACCAAGCTATGGATTAGCTTTGATAACTTTCAATTTTGTGTTTAATTTGGCTGAACTCTTTTAATCTGATTTCCATTTTGGTAAAAGAAAGTATAAATACAATTTTATTTTCCCTCTTCTCCATGATAACATATCTCATCATGTTGGTTGTGAAACTGTTAAACAGGAGCATCCCTGATTTGTGGGGTGGGATTGGAGGAGATAACCATTTAGTAATATCTCATGGTAGGAATTACGGTGTTTATGTTATCACCTAATTATCAGTCTCTTCCACTAGGCTGGGCATTCTAGAAGGAAACTCATCTAACCACTTTGTAGTCTATAGCTGGTAGGTATTCACGAACTGTTTGTTGAGTACCTTTTTTTTTTTTTTAATTTTCCAAAGACAACATACCTAGTATGGCTCCGATTATTTGACTGTAAAGAATCATGTGTGTTCCAAAGCACTCACCCGCTGCCTAACTTTTCCCAGCCATTCTTTTCTATCACGCACCATTTGTGACGAATTGGTAGCTGACACACCTGTATGATTGTCAAGACTTGACTATACTCTACCAACCTACTCAACCAAACCATTTTGGTGCATCTCATTTTTGTTGCAAGGAATACCCTAAAAGACTTCCTCATCCAGGAAGAAGTTGTTGGAAATATCTGCTGTGAGAATTCTTCCTGAGAAAGCAGAATCAGCATTTCTGTAAAGCTTAGAGTTTCAAGGCACCAAACACAGTAGTAGAGAAATTCTCTCTTCTAATAGTTTGCAGACTGGTAAGGAGAAGCAAGATATCCCAACAGGAAGGAAGCCAAGAGACCTGGGGCTGAACTGGCTAAGAGGACACACAAAAGTAAACTCAGGTTTTGCTGGTTCCAGAAGCCCCTTGTCAGCAGCTGTCTGTTACATTTTCTATTCCAATCATATTCACAGTGTCCGGGCAGAATAAGACCCTTCTGCTAACCTCCTCTTAAGGGTAAAATTACATGAGTCCTTCTGTGTCTCAGAAAATGACTTATTTCTAGATGTATCCAGTAAATACAGGGTAAGTGTATATGGTGTTCTGCATAGGATCGCCTCTTTTTTACTGACTAATTGAGATGGTCATTTTTATAGAAAAATAAATTTGACTTTGAAACAAATGCTTTCAGTAAAGGGAACATGGGATGCTTAATAATCACATAATTGAAGATGGCTCTGCTACAGAGGTGATGAAATCATGTAAGCAAACGAGTAAGGGCTGAATCTGTGTTTCCAAGGTTGAGTCAAACCACGGACCTATCCTGACTTTACTATGTCAGAGAAATCTGTGAAATTGGTGTTTTGGGGTCTGATAGATCTGAGTTTGAATTGAATCAGCCTCTTATGAGTTCTGAGATCCTGAAGATGTTATTTAATCACTATAAACTCACTTTACCCATCTGGGAAAAGGAAATAATACCCATCTCAAAGGGTTGTTATAAAAATTAAAAGAGATTAAAGGAGGAAGCAGGTTTAAATAAAAAGCTATTTGTCAAAAATATATACAGTATGATTTATCTCCCCTTCCTCCCTTCCTTTCTTCCTTTCCTCCTTCTTTCCTCGCTTCCTTCCTTCTTTTTCAAAAGCAAAAATCAAAACAAAACTCTGTGTGTGGCTAGATGGACTGAGGATCCTGAGGGCTTTAGAGAGTCATAAGTGGTCTGGTTTGTCTAAGGCCTTGGGCCTTGGCTTTGTTGCCTGGGGCATAGAAACAGAGACTGGAGAAGAATATGACGGTTTGAGCGTATTTGGGTGGGAGGGAAGTAGCACAATACTTCTGAGAACCTCTCTCTCTGTTCCATGTCACTAATTTTCCTGCCCCGTGGATCACTCCCCTCAGCTTACAAACACCCTGTTGTTTCTCAACTTAAAGCAACAACTCTTACTTCCCACACCAGCTCCTACCTATTTCTAAGTCCCCATTTATAGCCAAGCTCTTCCCCCTGAGATTTATCTGTACTCTCTCTCTCTTTCTCTAATTCAATTCTTCTCCTTCTCTCCTGAATCCACCCTAATCCATCTATCACACCACTACTCCACTTAAATTGCTCTCACAGAATCACCGGTGACTGTTACTCTGCTGAATCCAGTGGGAAATTCAAATGCTCATCTTGGTCTCGGTCACGTTTGACACAGTAGATCACTCCCTCCCCTGACACCGTGTCTGCTTTGACCTCCAGGACACAGATGCTCCTGGTTTGCTGCCATGGTCAGTAGCTGGCCGCTCTCTCCATCTTCTGATTTGGTTTTTCCTCATCTCCCTGACCTCTTACAGTTGACTCATTCCAGGATCTCGCCTTTGAGCCAGTCTCCTGGACCTTCCATCGGTGATGCCATTTAGTTTTGGCCTCACGTGCATGTATAGGCTTGTAACTCCAAATCCATGTTTCTGACCCAAGTCCCTGCCCTGAGACCCAGACCTTTATATCCAGATGGCCGCTTCTAGCATCTCCACTTGATAGCTAATAGGTATCTCTGACTAAACGTGCCTAAAACTGAACTCCTGATCTACCCCTAAAAACTTGCTCCCCTACAGTGTATCTCATCCCAGGGGATGGTAATTCCAACATTTCAGTTGAGTCTCCCTTGAGTCCTCTCTTTCCCTCACTCCTTACATTTAATCCATGAGCAGGTATTGTTGGCTCCACCTTCAAACTAGATCATGCCTCCCCACCTCCACTCTCCGCCCTGGCCCACGCTGCCATAATTTCTCTCTAAGTTTATTTTAATAGCCTGCTTTCTAGTTCCATTGCCTCCCTAGAATGTACTGTCCCCAAGCCAGAGGGATCCTTTTAAAATACTGTTTGCTCAAAACCTTTGAGAAACTTCCCACAGCACTTAAAGTCAAAGTCTTTACCGAGGCCCCACGTGATCTGGCCTCACTTTACGTGTGAGCGCACACGCATACACACACGTACACACACATACACCCTGCCCATACTCCCTATCTTCCTGCTTTACTTTTATTTCTCTTTATCACCACATAATTTTCGTTTATTTTGTTTAGTAACTCCCCCCCACAGAGCATAAACTCTGTGAGGACAGGAGTGTTTGCCTATACTATTCACTGATATAACCTTTGTGCTTAAAGCAGTGGCTGGCACATAGCAGGTGCTCAACAAATATGTATTGAATTAATGAATAAATAAATGAATTTGACGTCATGAGAACTCTACATATTTACATTTCTGATAGACCTGGTCATGCAAGGTAATACCCTCTTATCAGCACATCCCAAATGAAATAAAATAAAACAAAATAAAATAATATTATGGACCAATTAAACTTGTATCATGTCTTAGTTCCTCCAGAGATGTTTCTTATCAAGGTAAATGAGCCGAGCACCTGATTCCCCCCCAGAGGGGGAAAACAAAGAAAATACTCGGAGCATGGATACGAACAGAACTGGGTACCCTCGGTTGCCCTGGGAACTCTATCCAAGCCCATTTTCTCCATGGACTCTAACCTAGGATGTCTCAGCCCTCATCCAACCTGTCAGAGCTTCTTTTCCTTCATCCTTTTCCCTAGAACCATTCCCTTTCTCATTTATATGCATGACTTTCTGCAACTGGCTGGACCACGAGCATCACACCCATTGGATAAAATGACAGTAATGACAGCAGCCGTAGAAGCAGCTCATCCAGCACTTGTGCCAAGCACTGTGATAAATATTTTGCACACATGAGGTCATTCAGTGTTCATAATAGCACTCAGAGGGAGGTACTGTCATCACCCCGATTTTGCAGAGGAGGACACGGATACTTAAACGAGGTAAAATAACTCTTCATCTCAACACAGTGGATGGCAGGGTTGAACTCTGTTAGGTCCTCCTAACTACCAGCTAACACACAGCACCTTCAAACTTACTAAAAATATTCATTTTCAGGGCACTTTCCTGGAGGCCCTCATTCATCAGGATCTGCGTGGAGCTGGGAATCTGTGTTCTTAACAACAGCTCCACTGTTGTGGAGGCAATTCTTTTTATAAGTCTGTGAAAGACTACACTAATTATCCTGCCTCTCGGTCAGGCATTTTGATCATTGTAAATTGAAAATGACAAAGAGAACAGCTGATTTATAGAGGGCTCCCTGCTGTACTCTCGGCTGCTAATCAGGATAAAAGCCTTTGTCACCCATACAGTGCTATGCAACAGGCTGTCACAGATGTGTGTGTGTCATCGTTGTGTTTAAATTTCTCTTACTTTCTATATTAGCAGCAGTCAGGTAGTTCTTCAGGCACATGTCACTCCCTCTTATTAGGCCCTTTCTAATGCAATGCTCAGAATTACAACTGAAAAGAAAGAAATGATTCTGAATCAGTTAAGTCTTTCACAGAAGTCGTTTACATTTTGTGAGCTTTTTGCCACTTTCTCTGCGCACGCACCTTGTCCTCGCCCATCTGCGCGTCCAGTGGTGAGGGCATCTAGGGCACCTCCTTCACTCCCAGCCTTGAGCTGTGGATGGTGAAGCATCCGGAAAAAGGATGCTGAAAGTCTGTGGCCCCCACGCTGAAGCAATTTCTTTCCTTACTGTGGAGACAGATAAAGAAATTGGCAAAATATGCAGCCAACTGTATGAATACATGGTACTAATTATTTTAAAATATAATTAAAATAATGGTCCCAAAAGAAAGTGATTTCTTACGTCAGAAAGACCACAGACTTTTGAGCCAGTGATACTCAGGAGTCAATCCCACTTCTTGTTTGATGAAAACTCAGAATTCTTAATGACAAGGAACATCAGTGTAATAAAATATAGTCATAGAAAACATTCCGAGACCAGTTGCTGGATATGGACAGACTCTAGGGTTAAAATAGGGAATATCACAAAGGAAGAACTCATTGTTCAGAGGCTTTCTCACTTGGGACCCTTCTCATACATTCTGGTGACTTGCACTCTAATCTCCAGGGGAAGAAATCAATTTAAGCTCATTTTGCTCTTTGCCTTCTAGGCATAAGCTGTGTTTCTGGAAAGCAATCATACATGCTTACGAGATGAATCATAAAACGTTTCTCCTATTAATAACCATGTGTCTCCACTATTAATTCTACAAACTAACCACACAGCAAACTTTTAGTATGTTCTAATCAAAAATCTTCCTACACACACACAATTCATGGTTAAGAGAGGCTGTATTTATTCTCCCCATTATTCTTTCCTTACAAACTACGTATCTTAGTCTCTTGAACAATGGGCTATAAAATGAGGTTCCTTCAGTTCTTATCTTGGCTACCCAATCCCTTGGCCTTGATTTTGTATTTGACAAGCTGCCTACCTGGTCTGTGTCTCAATTCCCATTGGTAAAGTGAGAAAAGCATCACAAACAACTCAGCAGGTAACTGAGAAGAGGTTCCAATAAAGAACTTCAAGGAGTTTTCAACACTCATATTTGCATGGGTTCTAATGAATGCATAGCACTAGGTCGAGCCCAAGGATTAGATTTCAAAAGAGCAGCAGAGAGTAGGAGGGGTGGGTGGTGACCTCCATCTTTGTAGAGGCCCAATGTGGGTGGAAAGTTTCTTTAGTCTCAAAAACTTTAATGCAAGTACTAGAAATGCTGCTAGATCAAGAGAGTCATAATATGAAACTATGGAGAAAGAGAATTCAAAATTAGCAAAGGATTTCTTTAAAATCTGGATACAGTATTATGGTATCACACACAAGTATATATATATATATATATATATATATATATATATATATATATACACACACACATAAAGTGTAACAGGAATAATGGGAAAAGAAAATGGCACTGAACAAACAAAAACACAGAAAGTGATTCTGAAAAGTAAAGAGTATAATATGAGTATAATCTACTTGATAAAATCAATGTTTAAAAATATGTATTAATAATCATTCATATTTTGGCTTCCCTCCTTCCTCCATTTAATTCAGCCTTACCGAGCGCCTACCATTTGTTACCTACTGGTGAAACAACTGTAACATGGAGTCAAGGCCCATGTTATTCGTACATGCTAATGAAAGAAAGAGCTCATTTTAGAATTTTTTAAAAATATTTTGCAATTTGCTAAAAAAAAAATCTTAAAATGTATGTAGACAGTTCCTACCCTTGGTTATTGGTATTCTAAATGACAAAAGCACGTTACCAGGCAACACCTTGCTAAAACCCACTTTTAAAAACCTCGTGATTCTTCTCTTTGAGATAAAGAGTAAAAACCTGGAGGAAGTACTAAAGGGGAAAGAAGTGTCAGTCACTGAAAGCCTTTGGTCCAGGGGATGGGGTGGAATGGATGGTGCCATGGGAGTGAGAGGTCCTTCCCGTGAAAGAAGGCAATGAGAATGGCTTCCCGTGATCCACGACACCTGCAGCAGTGACACCTAGGAAACACACTCGCAAAAATAAACACGTAGCATATGGGTTAAGACCATGGATTGTGGAGTCAGCCTGCCGGTGTCTGAATGCTGACTTGGACACTTACATCCCCTAAGACCTTGTGTCACGGAAAGTGTGTATCTCAGCTCTCTCATCTGTCAAACGGAAATGGCTGTGTCCACTTGTGCTCGATGAGAGAAACAGACACAGTCCTTGCTTGACTCTTCTCAACATCCACGCCCCCCGCGGCTCCTTTCATCAAAAAGGGCAGCCTCTTTCCCTTGACCATAGGCTGGCCTTCTGACTCTTCTGGCCAACAAAATTCACTGGAAGTGACACCGCATCAGCTCCAAGACCAGGTCTCGAGGGACCTCGCTCTCTTCCACTCTCTCCCAAGGCCCTGAATCCCCCTTGCAAACAGGATGCTGCTGGGTGATGAGCAACCACATGGACCAGAAGCAGTGACAGCCCAGTGGTCCCACATGAGACTCCAGAGACAGAACAGAGCTCAGCTGAGACGATCAAAACTCCACCCCCTGACCCCCAGGCTGCCAGGAGACACACTGGCCTTGCCTAGATCAGGACTGCCCACCTGACCCACAGACTAGTGAGTAATATTCAATGATATGGATGAAGCCACTAAGCTTTAGGGTGGCTTCTTACACATAGAAAGCTAACTGATACACATCAGACAGGGTCAATGTGAGGATTAAATACAGTCAAATAATGTCTGGCATATAACAGCCCTATGTAAGTACTGCTATTGTTATTAAAAGAGATGATTTTCAAAATTGAGACAATTTGCCTAACAACCTCTAAATCAAAGCTGGACCTCTCACTGGCTTTGCTGGTGGTAGATGGTGGCACAGTGGTTGTGGATATGATATCTACTAGTCAGGCTCTGATCTCTGGGATCTCCTAACTTTTTGTGCAAGTGATTTGCATCAGAGAAGAATGCTTGTCTAAACAGTTTCAAAATCACTGACTAATTGGCTGGGTGGAAGGAAATTAAATATGTATAAAGGATCAGGAAAGCCAACTATTTGATCATCACTTTTACTCACGAATCTTCTCACTAGTCCGGTTAGTGTCTTCCCTCCTATTAATCATATATAAGCAACTTCTCAAAGTGAGCAGTAAACCTGGGAAATAATTTTATGAATATATTTATAATACACTGCAGTCCCATATTCCTGGTCTCCTCAAGCCAGAAGCATAAAGACAGTCACTGTTTTTGGCCAGAGGTCCATGGTACTTCCTCATGTTTCATAAACAATGTCATTTTTTTAATAGCTCCTTTTGCTCTGTCACAATTAGCTTCTACTTTGTCTTAAAACTTAATACCAACCTATATGTCGTTTTCAATCCATTACGATACAGAGAAACTGTCCTATGCATTTGCGTGAGATGAATTGTGACTATCCTGCCAAGTTGATTTAATGAATTTCAATATGACATTCTTATCTTTCCTTTATTAAACTTAGTTCTTGGGAATTCCAAGGCCTTCTACAGAGGTTCCAAATGCCCTTTGGTAACTGCCACCCACATCTTTTTTAACGATGTTGATACTTTTGGTTAATGTTTTCTTTTGTAACTACAAAAATTCATTGCAGAGAACATTGGTCTTTCTCCTTCTCTTTCTGTCTATCTCTGTCTTTCTGTCTCTCTCTGTCTCTCTCTCTCTCCCTCTCAGAGAATATAAGGGAATTTGAGGTGTTGTTTCTATTTCTCTACCCAACTTAGTGGACTTGCTAAATATAGAAATGTCACTTCCAAATAAGGAAGCTTTGATTGAATTACAATGTTAGAAAAAAAAACAGGCGAGATTATCTTATTCTTTTAATCAGTATCATCAGCCATCATTTGAATGTACAGAACAACAGTTGCTTGACTTCATACTAGACTCTTATCCTTCTAAAAGCTTGAGGCACTCCAAGGCACCACATGCGTAAAATATTGACTGCCCAAATAACAATGTATTTAGGAATTTAGAGAGTTCACATGTAAAAACAAATTGATAAAGCTAGCATAGCAAATAATTTTAGTACTAGACTACAATTTATTAACTAGCATGTTCCTCATCCAGGAATCCCATGTGATGGTACCACACTGAGACAAATTCTTTCACCTATTGGTAAGGCAGGAGGCTCATATGAACATTCAGAGGGCAGCCTTCCGTGGGTTGGTAAAGAATTGGAAAGTCAGGGAGGTGTCTTCCTAGATGTTCATAAGTTGGTTTGCACTGAGCTTCTCACTTGTGCTGAGATCAGAAATACATGATATAGCTGATTCACTTTGTTATAAAGCAGGAACTAACACACCATTGTAAAGCAATTATACTCCAGTAAAGATGTTAAAAACCAAATACATGATACACACACACACACACACACACACACACACACACGAACCTTTATATATATATCATCATCAATTCTTTAGTACTTCTGAAACATTACAACTTCTTTTAAATTATTTTTAGAAAGCCATGGGAAAGGGAAGGCTCAACTGGTGCTACTGACCCCGCATTCATAGA
The DNA here is from genome assembly GCF_002837175.3 of Physeter macrocephalus. Taxonomy (NCBI): domain Eukaryota; kingdom Metazoa; phylum Chordata; class Mammalia; order Artiodactyla; family Physeteridae; genus Physeter; species Physeter macrocephalus. The sequence continues at coordinate 2,428,604 of NC_041224.1, forward strand.
GAACTAATTCTTAGAGTCTGCCAAACAGCTGGTCCCACCAGTGGGCCAAGAAGAGCCTGAACAAGCTTTTATTCCTCCTGGAATAACAGTGGGAGAATTGGGAGAGAAAACATCCAGCATCATAGGATCTTGGACCTAGACTATAAGAGATTTTAAAAGATAAAGCCTGACCCCTGTATTTATATCCTCCAGCCAAAAGACCCTGTTAAACTCTAAATCATACAAAATCCTCTAATGTTCCCTTTACTCACTCAGAAAATGGCCTACAAGGCCCTATGCTGTCTGTCCTCCCCTCCCCGACCACTGGCCTCATCTTCTGCTCCGTTCTCACGCTGACTTACCTGCAGCCACACTGGCCTCCCTGCCAAGATGCACTCCTACTGCAGGGCATTTGCATTCCCTGCCCCTACGCATTCCCACCTGGCTCTACCCTTATCATTTTGAGGTCTTTCCTCAAAAGTTAGCTTCTCTAGGTCCATCTACCTCACTACAAATAACTCAGTTTCGTTTCTTTTTATGGCTGAGTAATATTCCATTGTATATATGTGCCACATCTTCTTTATCCATTCATCTGTTGATGGACACTTAGGTTGCTTCCA
>NC_041224.1:2429296-2435573 GCF_002837175.3 Physeter macrocephalus
GAAGTAAGTCAGAAAGAGAAAAACAAATACCTTATGTTAACACATATATATGGAATCTAAAAAAAAGAGTCTGAAGAACCTAGGACAGGAATAAAGTTGCAGACGTAGGGAATGGACTTGAGGACACGGAGAGGGTGAAGGGTAAGCTGGGACGAAGTGAGAGAGTGGCATGGACATATATACACTACCAAATGAAAAATAGATAGCTAGTGGGAAGCAGCCACATGGCACAGGGAGATCAGCTCGGTGCTTTGTGACCACCTAGAGGGGTGGGAGGGAGACGCAAGAGGGAGGAGATATGGGAACATATGTATATGTATAACTGATTCACTTTGTTATAAAGCAGAAGCTAACACACAATTGTAAAGCAATTATACTCCAATAAAGATTAAAAAAAAAAAAAAGTTAGCTTCTCAGTGAGGCCTTTCCCGGGCTACCCTCATTAAAACTGGAAAAGAAAAATCCACCCTCCACATTCCTCATGCTCTTGCTTTTGGCAGACCACTACTTAAACCACCTCCTAACACCCCCTAGTATCTATGTATGCATTTTGCGTGGGGCTCGCCTCTCCCCACTAGAACGCAAGTTCCACAAGCTCCACCTCGGCCTTTCACTGCCGTTTCCTCAGAGCCCACAGCACTGCCTGGCGCACTAGAGGCACTCAATCCATACTGAGAGAATAAATAAGAAACTGATGTTCCAAGGAGTCAACGATGTTCACAAAGTCACACCTTGGAATTCAGCCACATGGCAGGACTAGACACCAATTTTTCTGACATCCCCTTTATGAAAATTAAATAATATGATAGTAACATATTAAAGGCTTACAAATAAAATACAGGTGCCAGTCTGAAACACAAGCCTCTAAAAATTTATATAGACCTTTTTTTTACTTAAAAAGCAAACTTACACGAATTCTCTTTCAATTTTCCTGACCATCCTATCAGGGATAAATTCGTATTTCTATTTTATAAATTATAAACTTGATGCTCAAAGAGATTAAAAGAAAGATAGGTTAAGTTGGAAAGAGATCTATTAAAGATAATCTCCTGTCCGTTGAAAAAATTCTTCATTTTGCAAAATGATGCAGCGCAGAATTTCATTCAGTGATAGCTCTCCTAGCACCAAAGTTTAAAAATGCAGTTCAGTGTGCCCATAATGTTTCAGATAAATTCTTAAGGCAGAAAGCAAGTGTTCCATTAGTACCAGTTCGTCTAGATTTCATCCTTCACTTTGCCTTAAGCTTTTATGAGCATAATTCCGAGGTCCAAGAATAATTGTTTAACAGTTTACTTTCCTTTCTATATATTTTGATTTTATGTGGTTGTGTGTGTGTGTGTGTGTGTAATTTTGTTTTGTTTCAGTTTGAGAGGATTTACCAGTCTATTAAAGGGTCTGGGCCTACCTAGAACAACTCCTGTGTGTGTGTGTGTGTGTGTGTGTGTGTGTAATTTTGTTTTGTTTCAGTTTGAGAGGATTTACCAGTCTATTAAAGGGTCTGGGCCTACCTAGAACAACTCCAATCACCAAAAGAATCAGTATATTTAAAAATCGAAACAAAACAAAATGAAAACACTCAGGGAAAACAAACAAAAAGAAACAGGAAAGAGAAAGGACAGATATTTTTTAAAAAATAATTAGCTGGGGAGAGTGCAAATGTTATCCCATGAAATTTTAATAACATTTAACAAATAAGCTGTCTTCAGCCTGCAACTGAGATTGGTCTCACAAGCAACCTGCACTTCCGTCAATCTTTTGTCCTAGGAGAGAAAGACTTCATGCTCTCATCTTACAAGTCTGCAGTCAAAAGTCAGGTGGAGAATTTCATAGAGTTCGTTATGCAGTCCCAAAGGAAGCAGAGCCTGAAATGGAGCAATGAGCTTCATGGAATCATAAAGGTGACCTACGGCCATCTCAGGTGCTATGACTTTTTCCTTCCTGAGATCTGAGGATCCTTATGGCTTTCTACTTCACAGGGCTGAGGAACGGAGGAAAGACGGTTCCTACAAAGGCACTGTGTCATAGGGGTCTCCCATTGTTTTGACTGGCCATACCAATTGGCATCCTAGTTTAAATTTTTATCAAACTTATTGAGAACACCCCAGTGCACAAGGTGATTGCCTGGGGACAGACCACCATATGAGCATGACATTCTATGAGAAGAGAGGAGACTAATCATAAATGAATTCAATCCAAATAATTTTAAAAGTTAGTAACTGAAAAAAAAGAAGATGTGATAATAGTGAACTAAAAAAAAAAAATTCCTTGAGTATCATCAAAGGGAAATATCTCTTTGTTAAGCATTCCAGGAATGTGATATATGTATCCATGGTTTGTGAGATCTCCACATTTTTTACAGTAGCTTAGAAACTGCTAAGGTGCCTGAGTTAGGTACTGGCACATTCTTCTTAAATGTGCCCCAGTGAAGCAAATACAAACAGCCAAAATTTGTGCTGAGTATAACCCTTACGTCTATTTGTAGGGCATTCACAGGCATGTGAAGATATGAAATCTATCAGGTTTGATCACTCTAAGAATTAGAAAATCTGGGCCTACAAGATATACTCAAGATACCTTAAGTAAATGCCTTTCTACCACAGCTAGATGGAATGTCTTTTGAAATCCAACTAAAAATTTCTCCCATTGCTGAGTCAATTATAATAAGAACACAGCTAGAAACTCACAAAAGTGAACTGATTTACAAGAAGAAGTAGGGTCTAAGGTCTTTTCTGTGTGCAATGCATTTACCACAGAGACAAAATTTATCTAGGGCAAGAATGTGTATTACACAACACAGGTCAAGTACTGATGCAACAGCTATCTTTATCAAAATAAATACAAAACTAATCGATTACAGGAAAAAGTCCCTAAGACAATGTTTCCAAATGTAGTAATTAAGAAACATAAATATGCAATGAATTCTCTGAAAACAGAACAGTACTAAATTTGTCTTTTACAGACATAAACCACACAGCAGTTTTCATTCTAAAGTAGAATATTGAAAAATCCTTAAGATCAATGAAAAAACAACTAAAAAAAAGAAAATTCATAGATCCTAGGCTTCAAAGAAATATACAGATCACTTCTATCTTCAGCATTTTAAGGTACCATAATATTTAAGTCATTTAGGGGGAAAAAAACTGATTAGCAACCACTACAGAAAATTCTTTAAAAACCAGCCTAGAAACTCCACTGTAATTATTAATTATAAACTTGATTTTTATGGACTTTTTATTTTTTTACTAAAACTAACCAAAATTAAGCTCCTGGCTCAATACGATAGAGATGAACAAGACACCTTCCTGTTTGAGAGCTTCGAGTGTAAAAATCCTCTATTTTCTGGCTTGGTCTGAGAATAAGGCTCCTATGGATTACCCATTTTCAAACTATTAGAAAGCACTAAAATTACATTTAGTGAGTTTAAACTTGGTGGCAGAGGACACAGACAGAATCAAAGCCATTACAGAAATTTTCACTACTCCAGAATCCCAATTGTGGCATCACTTGGCATAGAACTGTATACGGGGGGCGCAGGGGAGGGTTCTGGTCAACAGAAATCGGATTGAGTCATCCCTCAACTCTGCCTGTAAAAGCTGAATAATCTCAATAAATTACACCTTGTTGGATCTTATTTCTCAACCCTTTAATCATCTTTAAGACTCTCCTCTGAACAACTTGCAACTGTTCTTCATTCTTCTCTGGCTTCTAAGTTTTAAGCTACTTGATCAAATGTCAAAGGAAGCTGTTATTAGTCTTTAGACCAGAAATTAGAATAATTTCAGGAACAGACATGCTCTTACAAGTTATGACTTAAATGTAAGTTACATAAATCAAAGCATTTAGCTCTATCATCTCAATGGAGTAGGTTACCATGAGGGAATTCTTTTATAGTGTTTTATTATGTACAGAAAAGAGATTTTACTCAAATACCTTGTTATAAATTTACTTTATCTGAAATGTTAGGAGGAGCAAAACAGAAAGTGATTTCGAATGTTCGTTGGCTATACTTTTAGGAACACCAACTAACTGACAAGTAGGAAAATGCTTACAGCAAAAGTACATAGTTTTATTAGAACACGCATCTATTATTGACATAACCTTTTGATGAAAAGTATACATACTTTTTCATAGGCACACATACCTAATATTGACATGACCTTTTGAAGGAAGGGGTATGCATTTTTTTATTAACACACATACCTGTGATGACATTTTGACATACATGATATTTTTGGTGGAGGATCCTGAACCCCTTCCTCTCAGGCCTACCTGAATAGAAAAAAGGAATCCAGTCATCCTTTCCCCTTCAGTGGGGTGTCACCTAGTCTATTTTTAATATTCTTTTCCATTCCCACCTCCAAATGCCTTTTCAAATACTCCTGGACCGGGCTAGAAGCCTGGCAGAGTTTCCCCAGGCCTATGAGGGTGCCGGGGTAGAGATGCAGGAACGGAAGAGGGACAGGTGGGTTTAATCCACTCAGTCTGGAGACCAGCTCAGCCCCTCCGGTTCACATCCAGCCTGCGGCTTAAGGCACAGATTTAGTTAGATGGTCCCCAGTCAGGTTAAGCAAAGCATGAAAAAAGCCTTTGACGCTCCTTCCATCAAAAAGTGGAGTCTGATTCCCAGTGATTTACTTCTGAAAAATAAGATGTGGCAGAGATGACCCGGGACAACTTCAGAGGCTGGATTAGAAAAGGTCATCAGGCTTCCACCTGGCTCTCTCCCTTGCGACATGCACCTTGGACACCCTGAGCGGCTCTATAATAAGTCCAGCTAAGCTGAAGCTGCCATGCTGGAGAGAGCACGTGGAGAGACCACCAAGAGAAAGAGAGAGGGGCCTAGGAGCCCCAGTTATTTTTGTCTCCAAGTGTTTGAGTTCTCCCAGACCCCAGCTGGCATCAACAGCCGGCCTGTGAATGGACAGCCTCCAGCCCAGCTTCCAAGCCATCCTGATGGAGCGGACACAGGTCAGTCCCGCTGAGCCCTGCCCAAACGTCAGCTTTGTGAGAAAATTAAATATTGATACTGTTTTAAACTACCTATTTGGGGGGTAGTTTGCTACATAGCAATAGACAAGTGGAACACAGAACTTACTTCTACTCGTAGAGAAAACCAGCTTCATGTAGGGTAAAGGTGGTGGGGGAAGGATGAACTAGGAGATTGGAATTAACATATTCCCACTACTGTGTATAAAATAGATAATCCACAAGGACCTACTGTAGAGCACAGGGAACTCTACTCAAGACTCTGTAATAACCTATACGGGAAAAGAATCTGAAGAAGAATGGATAGATGTATATGTATAAACGAACCACTTTGCTGTACACCTGAAACTAACACAATATTGTAAATCAACTATAGTCAAAAAAAAATAAAAATTAAATTAAAAAATAAAAAAAGAAAAATGGCTAAATTGGTGGTCTCCAAATTTTTTGACCACCTCAATAAATGTTTGTTTACTTCGTCATTGATTTAACACACACGACTACACTAATGCATTATATGCGAATATAAACTTTTCAAAGGATCAGTTAAAAATAGAAATTCTTTTTATGCCAGGCCTCTAAGTTTCAGCCACTTTTCTTTTTTAACATCTTTATTTCGAGTATAATTGCTTTACTGTGGTGTGTTAGTTTCTGCTGTATAACAAAGTGAATCAGCTATACGTATACTTATATCCCCATATCCCCTCCCTCTTGCATCTCCCTCCCATCCTCCCTATCCCACCCCTCTAGGTGGTCACAAAGCACCGAGCTGATCTCCTTGTGCTATGAGGCTGCTTCCCACTAGCTATTTTACATTTGGTAGTGGATATATGTCCATGTCATTCTCTCACTTCGTCCCGGCTTACCCTTCCCCCTCCCCGTGTCCTCAAGCCCATTCTCTACGTCTGCGTCTTTAGTCCCAGCTTACCCTTCCCCCTCCCCGTGTCCTCAAGTCCATTCTCTACGTCTGCGTCTTTATTCTTGTCCTGCCCCGAGGTTCTTCAGAACCATTGTTTCTTTTCAGATTACATATATATAGGTGTTAGCACACAGTATTTGTTTTTCTCTTTCTGACTTATTTCACTCTGTATGACAGACTCTAGGTCCATCCACCTCACTACAAATAACTCAGTTTCGTTTTTTTTATGGCTGAGTAATATTGCATTGTATATATGTGCCACATCTTCTTTATCCATTCGTCTGTCGATGGACACTTAGGTTGCTTCCATGTCCTGGCTATTGTAAATAAAGCTGCAATGAACATTGTGGTACATGACTCTTTTTGAATTAT
>NC_041224.1:2436015-2437861 GCF_002837175.3 Physeter macrocephalus
GGAGTGTTCTAATTTCATTCTTTTACATGTAGCTGTCCAGTTTTCCCAGCACCACTTATTGAAGAGGCTGTCTTTTCTCCATTGTATATTCTTGCCTCCTTTATCAAAAATAAGGTGACCATATGTGCATGGGTTTATCTCTGGGCTTTCTATCCTGTTCCATTGATCTATATTTCTGTTTTGGGGCCAGTACCATACTCTCTTGATTACTATAGCTTTGCAGTATAGTTTGAAGTTAGAGAGCCTGATTCCTTCGGCTCCGTTTTTCTTTCTCAAGATTGCTCTGGCTATTCGGGGTCTTTTGTGTTTCCATACAAATTGTGAAATTTAAAAATAGAAATTCTAAGATTTTTTCCCTGCTCCAGAAAGGTTATCATGCTAACCCAACTTTGAAAACTCCTGGAGTCAGAATGTGAACTATTTAGATAATAGCTCTGAAGTTCCAAGTGATTAGACAGCACACTAGTCAGGAACAGATTAAAAGTGCTAAGGTTTGAGGAAGTATGGTATTTACTTAATCTTTTTCTTTTTTTAATCATTTAGCAAACAACAGGGACTTTTGGAATAGAAGGAGGCCTTGGAAATTTTAGGTAAAATTTTCTCTACTTTGGTATCAGCCATGCAAGTAATTTGTTTCAAATATCAGTTAAAATACAGCAATTCATGAAGCATTTCTCTTTTTAATAAATTCGATTGGGTCCCAGAAAGTCCCCATAATGAGCTCCACCTAGTTGCTTGTACTCAGTGATACTTCCTGGAGGCACTGTGCATTGGTCAGGATTACCACCTTGCAAGCCACCATGGGGGTTAAATCCTCTGGAGTTGGCCCAGTGCTCTCCCACTTACAGTCTGTATCTTTAGGTAACCACTGAGCTTCTTTCAGTTTCTACTCCTGAAAATGGTGCCAATAATGATGTGTGACTCATAGGTTGTTTTGAGGAGTCAACGAAGGATGTAAAGTTCTCAGCACCATGCCTGCCCTGAAATGAGTGCTCAACTAATGTTAACCACCAATTTCTGTTGCTATTGTTGTTATAGAAAAAGGAAGAATTACATTTTTAAATTTGAGAGACGAGTCAAAAATACATGTCCTGCCTGTTAACGTTATTCTTTCAGTCAAGATCAAGTCAAAAAACTAGCCCATTCCCCATCCAATCTCAGGCTCCCAGCTTCCCACTCCTCCATCCCAGCCCACCCTCAAGTTATTTGTAAGAGGGGCAGCTGAGGTGTAGAGAAGCAAATAACAAAGCTGATTAATGACAAAGGCTGTACTGAAATTACAGAACTAGATGCACAACAGAAATACCAGTGTATTTTGGAGTAAGAAGATGGGGTTCATCATTTTCCTCTTATGTAAATTGGGAGTCATACTATAATTCTTAATGCTCTTGTGTAATGCAAATCAAAATATATGTAATATATTGTTTGTTACACAAGTGTAAGGTGGTCATGCAAAAATGTTTTCTCACTAGACAAAATGTGTGAAGTCACCATACCAGTGGTTCCCACACTTCTCTGTGCCTCAAAATCACCCACAGAGCTGGTTAGAAATAGAGATGTGCAAGGAAAGCGAGTTCTGTAACAAGGTCCTGAGGAGATCCTGATACATGGGAAACTGAGAATCTCTGTGGTACCACTTTATAAGACAGACAAGTGAGAAAAACAGGCATACATTCATACATCCTCCACAGGTTCCTGACAATCAGATCTCCCTTGCATCAGTAAAATTTGGTAAGAAAACTACATATTGAGTACTTCAAACATGTATTGAAGGACTTCCCTGGTGGCACAGTGGTTAAAAATCCACCTGCCAATGCAGGGCACATGGGTTTGAGCCCTGGTCTGG